>NC_134563.1:28759848-29059848 GCF_025594145.1 Primulina tabacum
AGAGAGGAGTGATACGGTAGAGTGAAGTTTTTTGATCCATAAAGCATTATTGTTTTATTCGTTTACTCTCTCATTTGAATCTTGAATGCCTCTGATGCGAGTCTATGAAAAAATGATGATTCTTTGTGTGCTACTGATTTTGCATTCTTATTGCTACATTTATGGGAAGGTTGCTCTTGATGATGTGTTAAATGAAAAGTGTACGGGGTCTAGCACACATACTGCTTTCTTTGGTGAGCTTTGAGCCTATGAGCAAACATTATATCATGCTCCATTTTATTTGATTGTGTGTTGGTCATGCATTGTTGATTTTTCTAGAACTTGCATTGTTATATATGTCTTTGGTTGACTCCTTGTGATGGATTAGAGGCATAAACAAAGTAAAAGGCATTAGGTTCAAACCGTTTTCTTTCGCATCATCAATGTCATTCTTTTGAGCCTACCCTGATTCATTTACCCCTAGTGAGCCAAGTTCGAGCCTGAGCCTATTAGTTGGATAATAACCACATTACAAGCCATGATAAATCCTTTTTGTCGGTTATCCTCTATTGTGAAACTTGAATTGGAGGATCATACAAACTTTTTTGCATTTAGCATCGCTTTGATCCAAGAAAGTGCAAATTATTAAGATCGAGTTATTCATGCCCGAAGTCGTCGTCTCAAAAAAAACTTCTTATGCAAAAAAATGAAAAAATATATATATGAGAAAAAAAGGTGAGTGAGAAGGAAAATAAGAGACGAAGAAAAAAATGCTCTTGCATGTTATAATGAGATTGAAGATGTTATTGTTAGTGGATGCAATTGTTTCTATGGAAAGTGGTATGTGTTCTTAAATTCCATAAACCGCTGTACTTCTTTCCTACTTGACCTCTAGCGACGGTAGAACCCATTTATAGCCTTGTGTTGTGCATTTTTAATTCATACATTGGTGGAGGATGTGATATATTTGCAAGTTATGGTAAAAAACTTCAGTTTTTGACATGAGAGCTTCTTAGTACATACCTAGACACTTACGAGTGAAATGAGCGAATCCTGTGAGGAGTGTTTGGACCCTGTGCATTTTTATTTCTACAACATTCAGATGGAATCAATTGTTAAAATGTTGGTATGTTAGGTGCTTAAAAATTAAATTGCTTTGGTGCATGACAAATATTTTGCGGATAAGTAAATGAAGCAGAAAGACGATAATGAGTTGAAATAATGCATCAAATTCTTTTATGCTTGAGGACAAACATGGTTTAGGTGTAGGAGATTGATAGGCTCATAATAGTTTGTATTTTTGTTGTCATGTCTCTCATTGCTACCACTACCAACGTGCTTAATTGACACATCAAGAATAAGTATCCACTGCCTAGAATTGAAGATTTATTTGATCAGTTACAAGGAGCATTGATATTTCTCAATCGATCTTCGTTGGGATACCTTCAATTGAAAGTAAAAGAGATAGATGTTCACAAGACAACGTTTCGTACTATATGGGCACTATGAGTTATGGTCATGCCATTCGGTCTGACTAATGCGCTAGCGGTCTTCATGGATCTCACATCGCATATTTCAGCCATATCTGGATCAGTTTATTATAGTCTTCATTGATGATATATTGATCTATTCAAAGAATAAAGAGGAGCATAGTCGTCATTTGAGGACAACACTGCAAGTACTACAAGATAGGAAGTTATATGCAAAATTCAGCAAGTGTGAGTTTTGGCTTGATAGAGTGGCTTTCTTGGGCCACATCATTTTTAGTGATGGCGTTGAAGTTGATCCAAGCAAAGTTGATGCAGTAAAAGAGTGGCCAGTACCAAAAGTGTTACCGAGATTCGTAGTTTCTTGGGACTAGCTGGCTATTATCGCAAATTTTTTCAAGGATTCTCATTCATTGCAGTACCTTGACATCCTTGACTAAGAAAAATGCAAAGTTTATTTGGGGATCCGAGTGTCAAGACAGTTTTGACAAGTTGAAGCAAGCCTTGATCTCAGCGTCAGTGTTATCTATGCCATCGGGGCAAGGAGAGTATGTTCTGCATACCGACGCTTCTAATCTTGGTTTGGTCGCAGTCCTGATACAAAATGACCGAGTTATAGCCTATGCGTTGAGACAGTTGAAAATTCACGAGAAAAAACTACTGGCAAGGAGAGTATGTTCTGCATACCGGCCGCGCTGAAAGTGCGGGGTGCGCGTCGCTTGCTGGCCTGCTGCATGCGTCTTCATTGTCTTGTGCGCGGTTGCGCGAATCTTGTGCTGGGGCGCGCATGCTGCTGCCCTCATGGCTTTTATCACTTGAATGACATTCCAAACACTTCCATTGTTGTGTCCATGTTTCCCAAGCTCTTTAATTTAGACACCCAATTTGTAGAACTTCCTTTGTAACTCAACATTAATCCTTGAAGTGTTTCTTCTTTTAATTCCTTCAAAAACTTGAATATGTTGATTCTTCGTTATTAATCACAATCATACTTGAAATTCCAAAACAACAACGCCACTTAAATCTTCCCCCAAACATTTGCACACAGTGCCTAGCCAGATTCATATACGAATCCTCGTACGAATGAAAAGCAAACACGATTATTGAAATCGAGCCATCAATTCAATAACGAACAAGAATCGATTATGTTGTCCCGATCTTTTGAAACAAGTAACGATTTGTGATATTCACCTCTAAGCGATTATAACTTAGCAACAAATATCAACGATAATAACAATCGAATTTAAAACAAACCTTCAAAGAACTTGTTTTGACAATCCGTGCGAAAAACAATCGACAAACGCCACAAAGATACAATCTTTGATAAGTTTGATTTTGTGAAGAACAAAGCAAAATGCCTTGCGAATTTGAGAGAAATCCTCAAGATATTGTGATATGTCTGAATTATTTCGTTCATGTCTATTACAATCATTATATACCAATAAAATACAAGAAAAGTTGTGTGAAAAGGCTTAATAAAAGTAGATAACAATTTTAACATGGAAGGATGCGCGGTAGAACGAGATCACGCGCAGGGGCGCGCGAAGTTCTACCATGCGCGCGCCACCGTGCGGAGGATGATGCAAACATGGTTGATCAAGCACCAAAGAAAGCATGTGAGTCGTTACAGTTGCCCAAAGAACCTATAACTAGGGGACGTAGCAAGAATTTTAAAGAAGCACTTCAAGGATTCATGTAGTTACCAAGGAGGGATTACAAATGGGTGTCTAAATTAGAGGAGCTTGGTAAACATGGACACAATGATGGAAGTGTTGGAATGTAATTCAAGTGCAAAATGGCCATGAGGACAGCAGCATGCGCGCACCCGTGCAAGAAGACGCGCAGCCGCGCCCGACGTGGCGCACCAAGCGCCTGGCGCGCGCCCCGGGTGTAACGCTCTGACCGGTTTTGATAAAATAGCAGCAAAATACTAAAATTTTGCTTGAAGGAGGAAGATTAAAAATTTCTTGACATAAAAACATTTACAATCAAAAGTATATACATGATCAATGAAATGATACAACAAAATACAAAAATATCATTTTGTGATCATGTCCAAAATGCTAGCAAAAGTAGTCTTCTTCCTTCCCTCTCTTATGCATATGACTCCGGCCCCAATCAACGTCCTGGCCCGTCACTCTTATCTGCATCACATGAAATAACTGGAATGAGTATAAACTCAGCAAGTGGAACTCTTACATAACGACTATACATATCATACTCTGTAAAACATGACTTGAAATCATTAAATACCATCAACTCTGAAACATGAATAACATAGTATGAATAACAATAACGATGGTATTTCTCTTTTCTCTGTTGGATTGATATCTATATAGTATCTCTGTCTCTGTACCTATATCCCATCGATATACATCGATAACTCTGAGGGATATAAGCCTCTGGTCGTTGATCAACTAATTGCATGCAATCTCTGACTATGTATCTATCAATCCAATAATCATTTAAACTCTCTCTTTGGCATTAAATCAAACACTTTGAAGACTCTTTTCTCTTGTATTTCCTTTTCACAATTGAGACATAAAATGCCTCCATAATATACAACAAAGTGTATCAATACATATCACGAATCAATGAAGGGAATAGCACATTAAAACCATTGAAACACCATACATATATTATCATTTGAGCACAAGGAATGAAATTCCACTTCAACCAAGAAAACCCTTGATAGATAATCTATTGGTACACAACCTACAACAATAAACCATGTATTGTTACCTTATCATCTCAATAATCACAAACCCATACCATTAATCCATAAAATCAACACAATCCACAAACCCAATACTTCTCCCACACCAAAGTCCCAAAAAATAAACAAACCCATAAGCTTACCTTAGCTCTTAGAACCCACAATAACTTTGGCTCACACTACAAAAACTCCAACAAGATGGCAAGAATCAAAGAGATGAGTGAAAGAAAATGGAACTCTAGCCTTCACTTAGCTGCAAACCGAGAAATGAGAAGAGAAATGAGGAAATAAGAGTCTACACTTGCATTTAACACTTAAAATCTCAAAACACGACGTTACTGTTCATCGACCGCGGGTGCGCTGCCTTCTGACACCGCGGGTGCGCTATGCCTTCGGCATCTCATCCAAAATAATCCAAAAATGACGACACGCGGGTGCGGTAACTCTTACACCGCGGTGTGCGGTGTGTCTTCGGCAACTCGATCAAAAATCTGAAATAACGACCGCGGGTGCGGTCTTCTTTTGAGCGCGGGTGCACTCCCTCTGAACCAACAATACTCTTCGCAACAACCGAATCGCAACGTCACTTCTCTTCATATATTGGAAACACTCCCAACAAGAAAGTTGGCACCTCGATAACATATCTAAACCACTCCAATTGGCCTCATACCAATCGCTCAAGATACAATTACCATGAATTAAATCGCAACGACGCTACAATATAACCACACAATATCTATAATCAACAATACTATAAACCATAGATCACAACTCTTAACATCTAAACATGCTTAAACTTGACCAAATAGTCCATAAACATACGAAATCTAAAACCTTAACCGTTCCCAAGCTTGGATATTACAATTTCCCCTCCTTAAAGGAATTTCGTCCCCGAAATTGACGTCACCTGCGAAAACAACTCAGGATACTTTTCTTTCATCTCATCCTCTGGTTCCCACGTGGCTTCTTCAATCAAACGATTCCTCCAAAGGACTTTAACAATGCCGATCTCTTTGTTTCTCAACACTTTAATTTTGCGATTCAGAATCTGGACCGGAATCTCTTGATAAGTCAAATTCGCGTCAAATCCAATGGCTCGTGGCGAAGAACATGGGAAAGATTCGCAATATACTTCCTGAGCATGGAGACATGAAAAACATTATGAACTCTATCAAGATCTGGCGGTAGGGCTATCTGTAAGCTCGATCACCAACTCTATCCAAGATCTCAAATGGGCCAATAAATCTCGGACTCAACTTTCCCTTCTTGCCAAATCACATCACACCCTTAGAGGTGCAATCTTCAAAAACACATGGTCTCCAACCTCAAACTGCAACGGCCTTCGCCTGACATCAGCATAACTCTTCTGCCTTGACTGTGCTGTCTTCATCCTCTCTCGAATAACAGCAACAACATCAGCTGTCTGTTGGACCAACTCTGGACCCAACATCTTCCTCTCACCAATCTCATCCCAATACAAAGGAGATCTACACTTCCTGCATAAAGTGCTTCATACGGTGCCATGCCATCGTCGCTTTGTAGCTATTATTGTACGTGAACTCAACAAGAGGCAATTTGGAATCCCAGCTACCAGGATAATCGATAGTACAAGCTCTGAGCATATCTCTAAAATCTGAATAACTCTCTCTGATTGACCGTCGCTCTGGGGGTGATATGCTGTACTAAAAGCTAACCGTGTACCCATAGCTCTGTGCAAACTCTTCCAAAACTCTGAAGTAAATCTAGGGTCACGATCAGACACGATCGACACAGGACACCATGAAGTCTAACAATCTCTGGTATGTACTCTTCGGCATACTGGTTCATAGAGTACGTCGTTTGACTGGAAGAAAATGTGCTGACTTGGTCAACCGATCAACAATAACCCAAATAGAATTAAAACCTTTCTGCGTTCTTGGAAGACCAGTCACGAAGTCCATCGTAACGTGCTCCCATTTCCATTGAGGAATCGGTAATGATAGCAATGTCCCAGCAGGTCTCTGATGTTCGATCTTCACCTGCTGACAAGTTAGGCACTGAGAAATAAACATGGCAATATCCTTCTCATACCTGGCCACCAATAGATTCTACGAAGATCCTGATACATCTTAGTGCTACATGGATGTATCGAGTATGGCGCGGTATGTGCCTCTGTCAAGATGTCTCGCTGAATATCATCACCAGCAGGAATACATATACGGCCTTTGAATGTCACCAAACCATCTCCATTCATCTCAAACTCTGAATTACCTCTCTCCTCTGCTCTAGCTCTCATCTCTATCAACTGTGCATCAATGGCTTGCCCTCTACGGATACTGTCTGTCAAAGTAGCCCGAATGATCAACGCTGAAAAACGAGCAATGGTCCCCGGAACCACCAAAGCTATCTTTTCTTGCTGCAAGTCTAACAACAATGGCTTCGGAATCAAAGAACTCAAAGAAGAACTCGACTTACGGCTCAAAGCATCTGCTACAACATTCGCTTTCCCTGGGTGGTAACTAATAGTCACATCATAGTCTTTGACAAGCTGTAACCACCGTCTTTGTCGATATTGAGTTCTTTCTGAGAAAAAAATACTTCAAACTCTTGTGGTCCGTGAAAACTTCACACTTTTCGCCATACAAATAATGTCTCCAAATTTTCAGGGCGAAAACCACAGCTGCCAATTCCAGATCATGCGTAGGATAATTCTTCTCGTAGTCCTTCAACTGGCGAGAAGCATAGGCTATAACCTTTCCACGTTGCATCAGCACTGCACCGAGGCCCTTCTTCGACGCATCAGTGTAAACAACAAAGTCCTCTGAACCACTGGGCAATGCAAGTACAGGAGCTGACGTCGACTTATCTTTCAACTCTTGGAATCCACTCTGGCATTCATTGGACCACTCAAACTTCACAGTCTTCCTCGTCAGATTGGTTAACGGCAGGGCAATCTTGGAGAAATCTGAAATAAAACGACGATAATAACCCGCCAAACCAAGAAAACTGCGTACCTCTAATACAGTGGTAGGAATAGGCCACTTCTGAATCGCCTCAATTTTTTCACTGGATCAACAGCTATACCATCCTTCGAGACAACATGGCCTAAGAAAGAAATCTGCTCCAACCAGAACTCACATTTCTTCAACTTAGCATACAACCTCTTCTCTCTCAACAACTGAAGAACAACTCTGAGGTGCTCTGAATGAAGCTCTCCGGTCTTGGAATAAATCAATATGTCATCGATGAAAACAATGACAAAGATATCCAAATACGGCTTGAACCACTCGGTTCATCAGATCCATGAAGACTGAAGGAGCATTATTCAGACCAAACGACATAACAAGAAATTCATAATGACCATACCTGGTCCGAAACGCTGTCTTAGGGATATCAGACTCCCTAACCTTCAACTGATAATAGCCAGATCGCAGATCAATCTTCAAAACACTGTAGCCCCTTGCAGTTGGTCAAAAAGATCGTCTATCCGTGGCAACGGATACTTATTCTTGATAGTCACTTTGTTGATCTCTCTGTAATCAATGCAAAGCCGCAAAGACCCATCTTTTTTTTTTAACAAAATGAACCGGAGCTCCTCAAGGCAAAGAACTCGGCCGAATGAAACCTTTATCCAAAAGATCCTGCAAATGCGTCTTCAACTCTTTATCTCTGTTGGGGCCATTCTATACGGAGCCTTAGAAATAGGAACCGTACCTGGAACTAGATCAATCACAAACTCTACCTCTGTCCGGCGGTAAACCCGGCACATCATCCTCAAATACCTCGGGAAACTCTCTCACAACATCAATATCATCAATATTCAAACTTCACAATTCTATCCATATCAACAATTGAAGCCAAAAACCCATCACAACCTCTAAACAACAACTTTTTAGCCTCAAGACACGAAATAAAGGAAGGACCAGCGAAGTACCTGCACTGGCGAGCATACCTTCCTTATTGCCATCATCTGCAAATTTCACCATCTTAGCAACGCAATCAATCACTGCACGATAGGTTGATAGCCAATCCATGCCAAGTATAATATCAAACGCAACCATCGGAATAACAATCAAATCGGCAAAAACCACTCGC
This sequence comes from Primulina tabacum, assembly GCF_025594145.1. Classification (NCBI taxonomy): domain Eukaryota; kingdom Viridiplantae; phylum Streptophyta; class Magnoliopsida; order Lamiales; family Gesneriaceae; genus Primulina; species Primulina tabacum. Next base: position 28,768,105 of record NC_134563.1, read on the forward strand.
TCATCAATTTGAACAGAGCACGCATACACAATAGATGTCGGGCACAACACTCCCCCGAAGGCAAAAAAACAACATTAAACTGGAGGGGAATAACAGAAGGAACTATACCCAAAGATCTCAAAAATAGTTCAGACATAAAAGAATGAGTAGCACCTGTATCAATCAATGTCGTAGCTACTCTGCCTGAAATTAAAATAGTGCCAGAGATCACAGAAGAATCATGGTTTATACCTTCCTTTGTCATGGTGAAGATGCGACCCTGCACCTTCTCTTTACTCGCTCCTCTTGGACAATCCTTGGCAATATGGCCTGCAGTGCCACATCGATAACAAGTATGAGTACCAAATCTGCACTCTCCCCGATGATGCCTACTGCACTTGGGACACAATGGCTTCTCTGGATCAAATGGAACTGCCGGTGCTTTCGAACTCGACTCTATCTTGCCATTCCCCTTGAAATTGCCCTTACCTCTTGGTTCAAACCCTGGCCTCTTTGAGCAATTGCCTGCTGCCTCACATGTCTCTCTCTAGCAATATCTTTCTCATCTTGCTCGGCCAACAAAGCCTTAGCCACAATCTCTTTGAATGTCACCCGCCTTCGACATATTGATGTCCCTTCTGATCTCTGCTCTAAGGCCTCTAATGAAATGAGCACCCTTGTCTTTGTCGTTGGAAGCAATATATGGGGCAAACAGACAGCCCTCCACGAATTTCAGAATATACTCATCAACATTCATACCTCCCCGTCGAAGCTCCAAAAACTCAGTCACCTTCCGAGCTCGAAGTGCATCAGGGAAGTACTTGTCATAGAAAAGATCAGTGAAATTTTGCCACTTTAATGCCGGAACATCAACACCTACCTTGGTAGCATTCCACCAAATGCGTGCAGCTTTGACACTACACAATCAATTCTGTCTTTGTCTTCATACTTGAGATGATCAAATATAGCATCAAGTGCTGTAACCCACTCTACAGCCACCAATGGATCGGTGCTTCCTGCAAACTCAGGCGGATCCATCCTCTTGAAAGCAGTAAATATCCTATCGGTTCCAACTGCTTGAACCACTTGACCTCTCCCTTGACCTCTACCTTGGCATGTACCTTGCAAACGTAGCAACTGTTGGATCTGCTCACTGTGGACCATGGCTTGTTCTTTCAGTAATTTGCCGAACTCGTCGACAACTCTCGATGAGGAGCTATCCTCCCCCTCTGCAGCCTTTCTCTTAGGAGGCATACTCCTACAATGTGCTCAAAAAATACATATTAATAGATAACAATGAATAGATGTAGAAGAAGACATACCCGGACTGTTGAAAGTAGACGAAGTCATATGCATTGGTCCGAAGAACGGTGCTCTGATACCGCTAAATGTAACGCTCTGACCGGTTTTGATAAAATAGCAGCGGAATACTAAAAATTTTGCTTGAAGGGAGGAATGATTAAAAATTTCTTGACATAAAAACATTTACAATCAAAGTATATACATGATCAATGAAATGATACAACAAAATACAAAATATCATTTTTGTGATCATGTCCAAAATGCTAGCAAAAGTAGTCTTCTTCCTTCCCTTTCTTATGCATATGACTCCGGCCCCAATCAACGTCCTGGCCCGTCACTCTTATCTGCATCACATTAAATAACTGGAATGAGTATAAAACTCAGCAAGTGGAACTCTTACATAACGAGCTATACATATCATACTCGGTAAAACATGACTTTGAAATCATTAAATACCATCAACTCTGAAACATGAATAACATAGTATGAATAACAATAACGATGGTATTTCTCTTTTCTCTGTTGGATTGATATCTATATAGTATCTCTGTCTCTGTACCTATATCCCATCGATATACATCGATAACTCTGAGGGATATAAGCCTCTGGTCGTTGATCAACTAATTGCATGCAATCTCTGACTATGTATCTATCAATCCAATAAATCATTTAAACTCTCTCTTTGGCATTAAATCAAACACTTTGAAGACTCTTTTCTCTTGTATTCTCTTTTTCACAATTGAGACATAAAATGCCTCCATAATATACAACAAAGTGTATCAATACATATCACGAATCAAATGAAGGGAATAGCACATTAAAACCATTGAAACACCATACATATATTATCATGTGAGCACAAGGAATGAAATTCCACTTACAACCAATAGAACCCTTGAATATAATCTCTTGGTACACAACCTACAACAATAAACCATGTATTGTACCATTATCATCTCAATAATCACAAACCCATACCATTAAATCCATAAAATCAACACAATCCACAAACCCAATACTTCTCCCAACACCAAAACCAAGAAATAAACAAACCCATAAGCTTACCTTAGCTCTTAGAACCCACAATAACTTTGCTCACACTACAAAACTCCAACAAGATGCAAGAATCAAAGAGATGAAGTGAAAGGAAATGGAACCCTAGCCTTCACTTGAGCTGCAAACCGAGAAATGAGAAGAAAAATGAGGAAATAAGAGTCTACACTTGCATTTAAACACTTAAAATCTCAAAACACGACTTTACTGTTCATCGACCGCGGGTGCGCTGCCTTCTACACCGCGGGTGCGCTATGCCTTCGGCATCTCATCCAAAAATCCAAAAATGACGACCGCGGGTGCGGTAACTCTTACACCGCGGGTGCGGTGTGTCTTCGGCAACTCGATCAAAATCTGAAATAACGACCGCGGGTGCGGTCTTCTTTTGAGCGCGGGTGCACTCTCCTCTGAACCAACAATACTCTTCGCAACAACCGAATCGCAACGTCACTTCTCTTCATATATTGGAAACACTCCCAACAAGAAAGTTGCACCTCTATAACATATCTAACCACTCCAATTGGCCTCATACCAATCGGCTCAAGATACAAATTACCATGAATTAAATCGCAACGACGCTACAATATAACCACACAATATCTATAATCAACAATACTATAAACCATAGATCACAACTCTTAACATCTAAACCATGCTTAAACTTGACCAAATAGTTCATAAACATACGAAATCTAAAACCTTACCGTTCACCAATCTTGGATATTACACAGCGCATGAATTGGCGCAACCGCGCGCTCCGGAGCTGGATCAAGACAGTAGTTAGCGCGCCATCGCTCGTGTTTGCGCGGTGGCGCTCGTGTTTGCGCGCCACCGCGCATGATTTGGTGCTACCGCGCGCTCCGGGCGGGACTAAGGCAATATGGTGCGCATTATGGCGCGAGATCACGCGCTACCGCGCGCAGTTCTGTGTATAATTTTGTTGCCAACTCTTTTGATGACTTTTTGCACTACTTTTTATTATTTTATTGTATTTATATGCATTGTATCAACCAAAAACGTGATAATTCAGATTGATAAAAAATATCTTGAGATTTCTCTCAAATTTACAAGGCAAAAGCTCTGTCTTCAAAATCAAATCAAACTTATCAAAGATTGCATCTTTGTGGCGTTTGTCGATTGTTTTTCACACGGATTGTCAAAACAAATTCTTTGAAGGTTCGTATGAAATTCGATTGTTTTTTTATCGTTGATATTTGTTGCTAAGTTATAATCGCTTAGAGGTGAATATCACAAATCGTTACTTGTTTCAAAAGATCGGGACAACATAATTGATTCTTGTTCGTTATTGAATTGAGGGCTTGATTTCAATATTCGCGTTTGCTTTTCATTCGTACGAGGATTCGTATCAAAGGTTGTTAATGAAAACGAGTTATAATATGTTTATGACTACACAAGGAAAGCATAATAAATAAGTCAAAGTCAAGGAAAAAGAGAAAGAATAATTCAACCTCAACCTGACATCAAGAAAGAATTTAAATGTTTCTTCTATAAAAAGACGGGACACATGAAGAAGGATTGCAATAAATTTAAGGATTGACTTGAAAAATAAGGTATTCCTATTTCATTTGTCTGTTATGAATCTAATATGGTTGATATGATTTATAATCCATTATAGATTGATTATGGTTCTACAATCTATGTTACAAATACCTTGTAAGATATGCAAAGCCTAAGGAAACATCTTGTTTCCTGAATAGATGTTCCGCTCAGTTCTTAGATGTTTCCTTATATTTGAAAGTAGTTTTATTTTAAAAATTGGAAAATACATTTTATGTTCATAGTTTTTCTAGGTATTTAATTTTCAGTTTCAAATCTTGTACCCCTTGGTTATTCCTTTCAGTTTTTGGATAAGTCAATAAATTTATTTTATAAATCAAATATTGTTGGAAATGATACAATGATTGATGATCTTTTCTCTATTTCTTTAGAAAATAATAACACCACTATGCATATTCAATGAGGTATTAAAAATGTGTTATAAATGAAGATTCCTCTATATTATGGGACCATAGATTGAGATTCATCTCCATAGAGAGGATTAAGTGATTAGTGAATGATGAAATACTTAGTATTCTAGATTTTACTGATTTTTAGACATGTGTTGACTACATACAGGGAAAGGAGACCAATAACTTTAAAAAGGGTGCCAAGAGGAGTGCAGAAATATTAGAAATCATACATTCAGATATTTGTTGTCCATATATGGACATGTAAAGTTCGAAATACTTCATCTCCTTCATTGATGATTCCTCACGATATATGTATATTTACATGCTTCATAACAAAAACGAAGCACTTGAAGCCTTTAAAGTTTTCAACGCTGAAGTGAAAGAGCAATGTGAAAAACAAATTAAGATCATAAAACTGATAGTAGTGGAGAATATCACGGTAGATATACTGAGAATGGATAGGCACCTGGTTCGTTTGCGAAGTTTCTCTAAGAGCATGGGATTATTGCCCAATATACTATGTCTGGTTTTCTGGACCAAAAAATAGCGTAGCTGAGAGGAGAAACAAAACATTATTGGACATGGTGAGAAACATGTTTAGTAGCTCCAAACTTCCTAAATCCTTGTAGAATGAAGCTCTTAAGACAACTATGTATATATTAAATCGAGTTCCAACTAAGGTTGTCCCAAAGACGCCATTTGAATTACTTAAAGGTTGAAAACCGAGCTTACAACATATACGCATTTGGGGTTGTTTTTCAGAAATAAGAGTTTACAACCCACATGAAAAAAAACTGGACCAAAAAACTATAAGTTGGTATTTCATCGGTTATGCAGAAAAATCCAAAAGGTACAGATTATATTATCCATCTCGCAACACTAGAATTGTGAAATCAAGAAATGCAAAATTTTTTGAGAATGCCTTGATTAGTGGGAGTGATCATTCGAATGACATAGCTTTTGAGAAAGATCGCATTAATTGACAACCCTCTTATTCAAATGATAGATTGGTCGTTATTCACACCCTTCAAGACCAAACGGGTGTTAGACAATCGATTACTGAATTTCCACAAATCGTTGATGAAAAATCAATAGATCAAGATGTTAATGAAGAACAACAAGAAATTGTTGATCAACCAAACAACATAAGGAGATCTAGTAGAATAAGAAGATAAGATATATCTAGTGATTATGCTATGTATTTACAAGAATCATATTTTAACATATGATCCCAAAACGTTTTTACAAGCCATGAGTTGTAATGAGTCAAAAATATAGTTTAATGCTATGAAGGAAAAGATGAATTCTTTGTAATTTAATGGAGTCTGAGATCTTGTTCAGTTTCCTGATGGTGTAAAATTCATTGGATGTAAATGGGTCTTCAAAACAAAGAAAAACTCATTAGGCAACATTGAAAGATATAAGGCAAGACTTGTAGCTAAATGATTCACTCAGCAGGAAGGAATCGATTATAAGGAGACTTTTTCTCCTGTATCCAAGAAAGATTCTCTTTGTATCATTCTAACATTAGTTGCACACTTTGACTTGGATTTACAACAAATGGATATGAAAACAGCTTTCCTGAATGGAGAACTAGAGGAAGATGTTTATATGAAACTACTTGAAAGATTCTTCTCTAGTAACGGTAAGCACTTGGTATGTAAGCTTAAGAAATATATATATGGATTGAAACAAGCTTCCCGTCAATGATAATTAAAATTTCATGATGTTATCTCTTCATTCGGATTCGTAGAGAACCCCATGGATCAATGTATATACCAGAATATCAGTGATAGTAAGATTTGTTTATTTATTCTATATGTGGATGATATATTACTTGCAATCAATGACAATGGTTTTTATAAAAAGGTGAAACAATTTCTCTCTAAAAACTTTGATATAAAGGATATGAGTGATGCATCTTATCTCATTGACATTAAGATACATAGAGACCAAATTAGAGATATTTTAGTTCTGTCTCAAGAATCATATATCAACAAAGTTTTAAAGAGATATCAGATGAAATATGGTTGACCAAGTATAGCTCCCATTGTGAAAAGAGAAAAGTTCAATTTAAGCCAATGCACAAAGAATGATGGAACAAATGAAAAACATTCCTTATGCTTCTGCTGTCGGAAGCTTGATGTATGCTTAAGTTTGCACTAGACTTAACACTGCATTTGTTGTTGGAATGTTGCGAGATATCATAGTAATCCAGGTTTAGAACACTGGAAAGCTGCAAAGAAAGCGATGAGGTACCTTCAAGGGACCAAATATTATATGCTTATATTAAGACGAACTGAGAATTTGGAAGTAATTGGCTAGTCTGATTCATACTACACTAGCTGCATTGAGTAAAGAAAATCCACTTCAGGATATATTTTCGTGCTAGCTGGTGCAGTTGTATCTTGGAGAAGTGCAAAGCAGACATTGACTGCTACTTTCACTGTGGAAGCTGAGTTCGTATCTTGTTTTGAGGCAACCTCACAAGGTGTATAGTTGAAGAGTTTCATTTCAAAGTTTAGAATTATGGATTACATATTGTGATGACAATTCACCTGCTGTTTTTATGGCTAAAATAACAAAAGTGGTAGTCAAAGCAAGCACATCGACATTAAGTATTTAGCCGTACAAGAACGTGTTAAAGATAAGAAATTAATTATCGATCACATTAGCACTGAATTGATGATTACAGATCCTTTGACAAAAGGCATACCACCATTGAAATTTAATGATCGTTCAGAAAGAATGAAACTCGGTTCCTTTATGTAATTTTGTTGTAAGAAAAAATTAATAAAACTTTGATGCGATATTTTATCATATTTGTTGTGCACACATTAATTGATTAGAGAAATATCAATAAAGTTAGATCTCGAATAAACATAAGTGTTTTATACATTAAATTATACATATTTGATATACATAATGAATTGTAATATACAGAAGATAATACTCGCTTTTAGAGGACATATCGCTATGATTCATGTGTTTTATTTTCTCCTATGGTAAATGAGATGTGTATGGCTCAAGTGGGAGAATGTTAGAAAAATGGCCCATATCAAAAGGAGAATTATTAAACGTGTCGACAATGGCGGCGGCCATTGCCTAATTTTTTTTACAAAATATGCGTACGCCGCCTTAACTTTAGAAAATTGAGATACGCATGATCATCCTCTTTTTGACAATCAAGCTCCCGCACTCACTCATTGATAGTGTGAGAGACCAATAAATACCAGTGATTGAGGCCCCTAAGCACACACATCATAAGAACAAAAGTACACCATCTACATAGAGTTGGAGTGCTTAGAAGACTTCGATCGGAGGAAAATCAAAAACTTACAAATCATTCGATGGCCGGAGATAACACTCGATCCGCTTCCGCATATTGTTTATCATGTTTATAGTTGTGTAGAAATATGATTTTGTTGAAAAACTCTAACATTCTGAACTTAAATAATTCCTTATTGTAATCTGAGACATCTTGGCCAATATTCATATCATCGATCAACGTCAGCGGAGAACTTGTATAAAATCTTTTTGGGTTTCGGATGATTTTCGTGCTGCACACTCGACAGAGATATACATTAATTATTTTATAATGTATTTATATATATTTGTATCCTCATCCCGTTTGGCAGTACCAGTCGAGGAACTTGGGGACAGTTGGAGAAAAGTCAGTCAGTTAGTCACGTAGGCTACCGAACAAGCTAGATTTCAGGTTTTTGTGTTTAGCCTCGAGATGTATTCAAACAACTCGGAGGACAGCAAACCGGCATGCATGTTTTTTTACATTTTGTATGTATCAACAAACTTTGTTACAGTTGATGGACAACATAACAAAACTATTAATATATATATAGTTGTAAGCATAAAAAACCTTGAACTTTACTTCCGTATTTTATCCATGGAAAGATCATATAATGAAAATATCACATCAGAATATATACCTCATGACAGCTTAGTGATTAAGTAATTGTTTCATTATTTATAACAAATTAACATAACAGTTGTAAAATCAAATGTTGTTCCGAGATAAGATGTTTCAGAAATATTTTGAAATTTGACAAAAGACAAGAATCATTTAAGCCTATTAATTGTCGATTCCTGTTCCAACAAATGATGAAATTGAAATCGATTAGAAAACAAAACAAATAAAAAAGATCGAAATTTTGTTAAACGGCTTGAATGAAATCATGGTGGAATATAGATTCATTCAAAAGGGGTGTAGGAAAAAAAGATGGGTAGGGAAAAAAGTTAACGTGACAGCAAAAAAGCCATGGCGGTGTAGATTGGAAAAAAGAAAAGATATTTCATTATTAAAGAAAAGATGGTCAAATTGAACCTCGAAGACTCACTTCTTTATCGAAATTCCACCATTTTCACTTTATTTTATTTTTGAATCGTCAGGCCTTAAATTGTGAACTAAGTATCCCCTTTATTATAGTATAATAATAATAATAATAATAAGACAAATTTAAATAAATATATATATATATATAATAGAATAATGTATATTTGATAAAAACGAGAATTCGAACTGAGAGATCGTTTTTGGGAGTTTCTGGCAATGCAATTCAGGATATAAGACTGACACACACGAATGCAAGCCTATATTATTATACGTACATACATACATTAATATATATACATATATAATATATACATATATAATCGATTCAATTTCTAGCTGTATTTATGTCTCAATATATATATATATATATGTCTCAAGTTTTGATGATTTTTGAGATTTCGTAGATTTGAGATTCCCCTCGAATAAAACTTAAAAGCATTTGACTTATTACAGTGCCTTAACGTTCAAACTTCAAGTACAAAACATGAATATTCAAAAGAAATCACATTTTTTCCAACCACATAGTGACTGGTGGAGGGGTACGTAGGGTATGTGGGATATTACTGAAACTGAGGCATACATATATATATATATATATAAGTTTGATATCATGTCCATCAATCGTGCTCATCGCTGAGATGCCACTCACATTGTAGTATACAATTTTAATATATTTCATCAAATACAAAGTTTCACTTTAATTTTGAACACATAAGTATATATATCTTGTTGGGAAAAACTCATAAACCACAGAATTCATCATGTTAAATAATTAAGAATTTGACTGAAAACTTAAGCGGAAGCGTACCTGAAGCCATAAATCTGAATTTTTTGGAACGTGTCTTGATTTTCCAGATCTACGCGCTCTTTCCTTGAGAGAATTATTTAGTTTTCTCTTCTAAACTATTTTCTTAATAAGGAAGAGAATAGAAAACATGATAGAGCATGATATGGGGATCATGACCCATATATATAGATAATGTGTATCATTATCTTCTGATGTTTTTGTTTTAACTCATCATAAAAACAGAAATTACACTTATGTCTCTACACATTAAAGGCACACAACCTATTAGATACATTAAAACCCAATAACCTGAAACCTTAGTTGATCACTTTATTTTGGACTTAACTTAATATACAACCAACAACGCATAATTATTTACATATAAGCCCATATAAATAAAATTGATCCAACAAATTTTCACTTGGGCTATATGTGCAACCTTATAATTATGTTTGTGAAAATAACCTTATGAGGTCAAAATAGTTGTCATTCCGATATGTATCTATAACCAATCCGATCGATCAATCACATCAACATAGGATCAAAGCAGCCTTCATTACATTGAAGGTAGTTGGATCCATCAATGATCACATATGCCAACGCAACTAAATGACATGGATCATGAAGTGGATGTGTAGCATGAAAATTTCATGCAATGTGACCGTAGCATCCTTTATTCCAACAGGTCCTCTCTTAACTTTACTGGGATCAAACTTTCAATCATAATCATAGTGTAACTTAACTTGAAATTTATTTTTGCAGAAAATAAATTTACATAACTATAACTGAAAATGTCTACAACTGAAAAACATTTAAAATAACAAGCTCCAACTAAAACTGAATTTCCTCAATTGACATAACACCCATACTAGCAGTGTGCTCTTGAAAATGTTCGGATAGTAGTCCTTTAGTAAGCGTATTTGCAATCACGAAGTTTGTACTGATATGCCTAATTTTTTTTAACAACAGAAACTTGATGTCAATATGTTTTGACTTCGTCGAGCTCCTGTTGTTATTGGAATACATAACTACTGATTTATTATCACAATGTATTCTTAGTGGCCTTTCAATGCCATCAACAACGAGTAGTCTTGTGACAAAATTTTGCGGCAATATTCCATGATTGAATGCCTCATAACACGCTACAAAATCAGCTGTCATGGTGGAAGAGGCTATAAGTGACTATTTAGCACTCTTCCAGGAAATGGCACCTCCAGCAAGGAGATTGATGTAGCCCGATGTAGATTTCATACTATCTTACATCCAACAAAATTGGAGTCAGTATACCCAATGATCTCAAACTGATCCAACCTCCGATATATGAGCATGTAAATTTTTGTTCTCTTTAGGTACTGTAAAATCCTTTTGACTGCTTTCCAATGTTCCACTCCTAGGTTACTTAAAAATCGTCCCAAAATTCATGTCACGTACGCAATATCTGGACGTATACAAATCTGAGCATACATCAGACTCCCTACTACATATGCATAGAGAATATTCTGCATTTTCTTTTCCTCAAAATCATTTTTTGAGCATTGTTTGATACTAAATTTGTCTCTCTTAGCCACAGGGGTATCTGTTGGTTTACAATCTTGCCCATATCTCTTGAGAACTTTCTCGATATAGCCTTTCTGAGAATCCAAGAATACCTCGAGAACGATTCTGATATATCTGAATACCCAGTACAAAAGATGCATCACCAAGATCTTTCATCTCAAAATTCTTAGATAGAAATTTCTTGGTGTCATGCATCAATTCTATATCATTGCTAGCGATCAAAATGTCATCAACATATAAAACCAGAAAAATATGCATACTACCACTGAACTTTTGGTACACACAATCATCGACCAAATTCATCTCAAAACCAAACAAGATGATCACTTGATGAAATTTGAAATACCATTGTCGAGATGCCTTTTTGAGCCCATAGATGGATTTTTTTAATTTTCAAACCATATTATTTGTGTCTTTGGACATAAAATTTTCTGACCACCATATAATTTGTTCATCAAGTTCACCATTTAGAAACGCAGTTTTTACATCCAATTGATGAAGCTCAAGATTGAAATGCACCACCAAAGTCATTATAATCCTTAAAGAGTCTTTCGAAGAAACCAGAGAGAAAGAGAGAAAGTCTCTTCATAGTCAATGCCTTCTTTCTGTGTAAACCCTTTAGCGACAAGACGAGCCTTATATATTTTCATATTGCCTTTCGAATCCCTCTTGGTTAAATATTCATTTGCAACCGATGAGTTTCATACCTTTAGGCAATAGTATAAGATCCGATACGTCATTGTCCTTCATGGACTTTATCCCCTCATTCATGACATCATTTCACTTTTGAGAGTTAGAACTTTCCATGTCTTGACGGAAGTTAATAGGATCATCCTCCATCAGGCCAATGTCTGCCTCATGTTCTTGAACAAATTCAATGTAATCATATAGCATTGCATTTCTCCGCTCTCTGGTGGATCTCCTTAATGGCATAGGTTCTAGAAGTGCTTGATTTTGTTTATCTGAATGGAAGGATTTCTAATATTGTCTTCCTGTATTGTGTCTTTGTCAAAGTGAAGAATGTGGTCCTGATCAGTGTCCAAGACACTTGGGGGAATATTTACATATTCATCTTCAAAGACAATATTCCTTACTTTATCTCTCCCTGGAAACTCTTCATCCTCAAAGAATGGGGCATTTCCTGACTCAAAAATCGACTTACGTGTGGGATCATAAAACTTGTACCGCCTGAATCTTTCAGAGTATCAAATAAAATAACAGCTGACCATCCTTGAATCCAGTTTCTTTTCATTAGGCCTATAAGGCCTTGTCTTAGCTGGACATCCCCAAACGTGCAGATGCTTAAGACTAGGCTTTTTACTCGTCCAAAGTTCATAAGGGGTTTTGATCGCTGCCTTAGTTGGAACTCTGTAAGGATATACATTGCGGTCTTTAGTACTTCTCCCCAGAATGATTCTGGTAAGGTAGAATGACTGATCATACTCCTCATCATGTCCTTAAATGTTCTCTTTTGTCTTCCGGCAACACCATTCATAGTGGGCGAACCCGGCATAGTATACTGTGGGACGATATCACATTCCTCTAGGAATTTAGCAAAAAGTCCTGGACGTTGTTCACCCGAACCGTCATATATACCATAGTATTCATCACCATGGTCAGATCTAATGCTTTTAATCTTTAAACCAAGTTGATTTTCAACTTCAACTTTATAGATTTTTAACACATTCAATGACCGTGCCTTTTCATGAATGAGATAAATAAATTCATATCTTAAAAAATCGTATGTGAACATTATAAAAAATTGTTGACCTTTCCAAGAAGCCGAAGGGAATGGTTCACAAATATCAGTATGTACAAGTTCTAAGATGCCTGAACACCTGTTGGCTTTAAATCTCTTTTTGTTGGTTTGTTTTCCCTTTGTACTATTAACACAATTATTAAAATCTATGTAATCTAAAGGTTTGAGAATTTCATCTGACACAAGTCTCCTTATTCTCTTTTCAGATATATGACCCAATCTCTTATGTCATAACGCAACTGAATTCTCATTGATTAATTTTCTTTTAGTGTCTCTACTTGTTTGTAGGGATTTATTAAATGATGCAATAACATCCAAAGAATAAAGATTATCGTATCCTGATAAAGAACAAGAACCAACCAATTCGGAATCGAGAAACAAACTGAATAGTCCATTTCCAAAAGAACAAGAATAACCAAATTTGTACAATACAGAAATGGAAATAAAATTCCGTCTAAAAGACGATACAACAAATGTTTCATAAAGATCAAAATATATTCTTGTCTTTAACAATAACCTAAATTTTCCTATTGCCTCAACTTCAACTTTGTTGTCATCGCCAACGTAGATGAATCTTTCAGCATCACTTGGTTTTGGGCAATCCAGGCAACCCTGCAGGGACACACTGATGTGAGTTGTTGCACCAAAATCTATCCACCACATGTGCCTAGGCATTAAAGTTAAATTAACCTCAGAACAAATTATATTTAGAAACATACCTTTCTTAGCACGCCAAACGTGATAATTACTGCATTGCTTCTTCATATGCCTATCACTGCCACACAAAAAAAAAACCAGAACTTTGAGAATCACTTGGATTCTTCTGTTGTTTCATCGGAGGCTGTGTATCCCTAGCTTCTTTGTCCTTCCGTTTCTTTTCTTTATCTCCTTCATTGATGAGTCTTGATGTACGGACATAAAGCCACTTTAAATACAAGATCAAGACCATTAACGAAAAAGTGTGTGAAGATCAGAAAAAGAAGAGAAAAATAGGGCATGCCAACTGCTTAGTCTAGAAGCAAAATTCTCAGTGTGTGAGAACACTTTCGTGTTGTATTCATAGATCAGTTCTCACACACTCACACACCATCACTCACACATACATAAAATTGAGCGTACTGATAAGTTGAGTGAGTTTTGCGCAAAGACGTTAAACTTGTGTATGTAGTCGTTAACACATAGACGTTAAACAAGTGTTGGCTGGAAGGTTCTGTCTTCAGTCTAGGCTAGGAGTTCAGTTAGGCAATAGTGTAAGTCCTAAGCTGAGTGAGTTTGTACAAGTTGTTGTATAAATCAAAATCTTCTAGTGGATCCTATCCGAGGTAGTAAAAGGGCTGACGTAGAGCAGTTGAAGTCTCCGTACATCTATAAACATATCTTGTGTTTTTAACTGTTTAACTATTTTTTTAAAATTTATTTGATCAGTTCAGCAGATATAAGTTCAATTCTCACCTGTTTGCACCGATACAAGCCCAAACTGACCCCCCTTTACATCAGTTAATCAGTTCACAAAATTTAAAAGGCTTTCAAACTAGTTAGCTTTATTAACGAAGGATTACTTCGAGTATTTTTCGCTTGGTTTAAAAATCAAATTCAATCTACTTCATTGTTGTTTACATTCTTAAAATACGAGCTATTGAAGCTCATGTAGAATATTGTGTTTGAAGCACCCTCGCAGGTGTCAAAAACGATCCTTCAAAATAAAATTAATTTTCATAAAAGATGTCACTTTGGCGACATTTTATTTCAATTAGTATTTTTAAAAATACATATAACCTTATCATTATATGAAAAATTGAATATTTAACCTTAAACTGAATAAACCTGAATCGAAAAAAATTGTTTTTTTTTTTAATTTTTGAAATTTCATTACGGGTCGACCCAAATCCGTACGGCCCAACCCGGATCCGCACGGGTCGACCTTATGTATTTTTTAAACCCAAATTTTCAATTTCCTCAAAAATATTTTTGTCGAACAAAACTGGACGGAAAAGCGAAATCTTATATCAAATCTTTAAGAAATTTCAACCAACATTTTTTTCAGATCTGAAACCATATCAAATTATTTTCCAGATCGAAACCATATCAAAAAGTTTTAAACAAAATTTTTTTTCCAGATCTAGATCCAAATAATATCCAAAACTTTAAACAAATCTTAATAATTCAAGCATGAGTGGCTCTGATACCACTTGTTGGGGAAAACCCATAAACTGCAGAATCCATCATGTTAAATCATTAAGAATTTGACTGAAAACTTAAACGGAAGCGTACCTAAAGTCATAATTCTGAATTTTTCAGAACATGTCTTGATCTTTCAGATCTACGCGCTCTTTTCTTGAGAGAATCACTTAGTTTTCTCTTCTAAGAAAACTAAATGATTCTCTTAATGATGAAGAGAATAGGAAACGTAATAGAGCGTGATCTGGGGATCATGACCCCTATATAGATAATGTGTATCATTATCTTGTTATATTTTTGTTTTAGCTCATCATAAAAATAGAAATTATACTTATATATCTACACATTAAAGGCACAAAACCTATTAGATATATTAAAGGCCAATAACCCGAAATTGTAATTGATCACTTTATTTTGAACTTAACTTAACAGACAATCCATAATATATATATAATTATTCACATATAAATTATATAAATAAAATTGATCTAACGTATCTATCACCCAAGTACAATTTTTAAAAGAAAATTGATAACAAGTGGGCTCACTTTGAATGATTTAAAAATTAATGGAATATTCAATTTGTCTGGCAAAAATAGAAATATTTGTTCTTACTTATCCAATCATGATTCAATCCTGTGGGCTTTGAATTTTTGCCAACTCGGAATTTAATGTATATGTTTATAGCGTGATTTATCTGGTTGACTTAATATCCAGACTACTGTGTTCAGTCTAAATATTTACTCAATACACATTTACAAATAGCAGTTTGTGGATTTCCAGTTACCAAAATAATAATAATAATAATAATAATAATAATAATAATAATAATAAAAATAAAAGGGCTCTCTTCTCTTTGAATGCAATTTCCACAGTGTTCAAGCAATTCCCAACTCCAAAAAAATCCCTTAAAAGCAACTATGGCTGCAACAACTTTATTAAATCTCACATTAATATTTCCTCTTTTTATAGAAAAAAAATTAATTGGATGTTTCTTTTTTGTATACAATCTTAATTACAATCCCACTGTCTTTTTTTTTAATCTTTAATTTAGTATTTTTATGTGATTCCCCTCTGTTCAACAAGAGAGGCGAGTCAGGACAGGAGAATATATTTGCTTAGGAAAAAGAACCCACCTACCTCCCTCGTTTCTCTCCATTTTCGAGGCAGCTTTATTAATATATAAACAACGTCACTCCACACCAACATTTCTTACCACAACTTATATTGAGCTTGTCTTCCGATCCCAGCCTCGTGTTGCCAGTTTTTTTGCGTTTCATTTCGTAGGGTAAGTGTATATATTATTCACACACACACACACACACACATATATATATATATATGTGTGAATATATTATGAGCATCCATGCATGGGAAGCTAGCCAGCCATAAAAACTTCGGCCATGCAGTTTTGATATTGCCAAAGAAAGCATAATTGTGAGAGAGCATCGTGTTGATTGGTCACATGCAACTTGAATTTTTTTAAAAAATAAAATAAAATGATTGCTCCAATTTTATCAAATTTAAATTTCACGTTTGAGATAGAAAGGTGCTTCACTTCTTGTTCAATGAATTGCAATTTAGTTTAACTCGAACAATTAGATGAAAATAAAATAATTATTTATTCTTATATATGTTTTTACAAATATACTTATAGTTTGACGCTTGGAATTTTATGCATGTTAATTCAATTTTGATTACTATAAAAAATTCTCGACTCTAAAATGTGATTTTTGTTTTAGTAGAATATAATGCAATTATGGAATGAAAGGGATTTTGTTTTTGAACCACGTGATTGATTCTAGGAATAATGAACCGGCCCGGAGATTGGAACTGCAGATCATGCCACCATCTCAACTTCCAAAGGAGGGACTCCTGCCAGCGCTGCGGAGACCCGAGGCCGGGAGAAAGAGGTGATTATGGCGGCTTTGGTGGGAGAGGCGGGCAGTCATACGGGTTCACGGGACCCGACGTGAGGCCCGGCGACTGGTACTGCTCCGTTGGCAACTGCGGAGCTCACAACTTCGCCAGCCGCTCCAGCTGCTTCAAGTGTGGCGCGGTCAAGGATGAAGCCTCCGGAGGCGGCTTCGCTTTTGATGGAGACTATCCACGGCGTGGCTTCGGCTTTGGCGGCGGCGGAGGCGGCAGCCGGTCTGGTTGGAAATCTGGCGATTGGATGTGCACCAGGTACACTTTTTTTTGTTTACTTGATTAAACCTGCGTGTACCAAAAAAATAACAAACAAACAAATTCGAAGTATAATTATCTTATACCAAAGTTTTACTTTAATCTTTAAAAATTAATTTTAAAATTCATTAGAAAAACAGTTATTGAAAAATCATAGAGTGAAATGTTGCTAAATAATAATTATTTATATAATTGGGAATATATATATATATATATATATATAGGTTGGGTTGCAACGAGCACAACTTTGCGAATAGGATGGAATGCTTCAAGTGCAATGCTCCGAAGGAAGCCAGTAGCAAATCTTCGTTCTAAATGCATGCAAGATTCTCTATTTTTTGGGTAAATTAATTAGTTAATTATTAAATTAAATTTTTTTATTTCATTTCTATTTTTCTATATATTGGATACAATTTTCAGGTCCACATATTAAAGTTGAAAAGAGAGAATCGAAAACAAAAGAAGCGCATGCACGTTTTCGGCCTCCACGACAAGCGATTTTCAATTTTCTTTAGAATTTATATTTTTGTCATGTTCATTTTAGGGATCATTAATCAGTTTAAAATATGTTACCTAGGTTTTAATCTTAATTCCATTTGTGAGCTTAAGAATGTTAGATAGCCTTGTATTTCTTGTTTTTGTTTTCATTTATATTAATGTGTGCTAATTTATTTTTATTTTATTTTATGAGTATTAAGATAAAACGTTTGCAAAAATATAAATCATTTATATATATATATATATATATATATATATATATTTATATTTATATATATATATATATATATAGTGATAAAAAAAAGTAAAGCAATTATCGACGTATTTCACACCTACTCTTAACGCAAACAAATCACTACAAAAAAATTGCAACCAGCGACAGTTTTGAATTTCGTTGCTACAACATAAATCATTAAAAAATAAGCAATGGTTTTAAATTGTCGATAATTTTGCGACGGTTTTGGAAAGAACACGGTCATCAAACCGATTTATGTTTGCTTAATGTCTGGTTGATTTGTGATTTATCCTTAGGAGATGAATCGATTATATTTTAAACCGATTTATGTTAGCCATATGTTTTTCATAGCTTCTCTTTATTACTTATTTGAATTATTATTATTATTTTAAAAATTAATTCATCCAATAATTTTCAATTTCGAACATAAAACTTACATTAACAAGTCGTGACCGCTTATCAATGAATGATCTTTCTGTGTGTCTATGTGCGTGCATATAGAGCTCCCATGATGTAGGATCTTGCCCACGCCTGCTGACACTATATTGAATATTGAATAGCAATAACAATAACAATAACGATAACGATAACAATAACGATAATAATATTACTTACCATTGTAAGTTTGATTGTAACAATTACATACGATAAAAACATTGCTAATAAATAAGTTAGCTACCATAGTAGCTATAATAGTACACATACTATCGATATTTGTAGGACCAAATGCTTGCCGTTTTACCAAAAGTTATAGACGATGGTAATAGTGCAACTTAAAAGTTTTATATCATACAACAACTCAAGCACCACGTTTCTATTGTTATACCCAACAGAGATAATTATTGCACTCAACAATTTTTTTCTCAATAATTTCACTCCTTGCAATCAATGAGAATTGAACACGTTACCTTAACTCTGATACCAATTATTAGGAGCGAACGCTTGCCACTTTACCAAAAGTTAATGAAACTCAAATCTTGTAAATCGTACAGTAGCTCAAGCACCACGTTTCGATTGCTCTACCTAAAAGAGAAATTAACAATATTTCTCTCAATAATTGCAATCTTTGTAATAAATGAGAATCGAACCCCGTGACATTAGCTCTGATATCGATTGTAGGACCAAGCGTTTGTCGCTTTACCAAAAGTTATAGGTGGTAGTAATAGTGCAACTTAAATATTTTAACTGTACAACATCTCAAGTATCACGTTTCAAATTTTTATACCCAACAAAGACAATTATTGCATTTAATGATAATAATTTATAATAAAATATCTAAGTAAATGAAACACGATAATATTAATGTTATATATTTATATTTAAAAATAAGTTTTTATAAAAAATTGTTCAAAATATTATAATACTTAATATTAATATATACAATACTTAAAATTTAAATTAATAAAAATATTTATATAAATAATTATACATAGTTTGCTACATAGTAAATGTATTTATATAATTATTATCAATTAACATACATAAATAAATATACTATAGCATATGCATCTGTTTATATATATTAGTTACATATAACATAAAATAAACTATAGTACAAAAAATTAAATAATATGACATACAACAATTTCATATCAAAATCTATTGGTTAAAAATAAGACTGTGTATATATAAGACATGCAATTTATGCACTACATGTGTGCATCTAATATATAATTACAAATATATAATGTGCGCACAATTCTATACAAAATCTACCTATAACAGTAAATTATATTTCTATATAAAAAAAAAAAACACACACACACACACATGGAAATATATGAGGAAAAAAACTTGGTTTAAATGTGAACTTATTAACTTGAAGTCGTGAACCAGATCTGCATCATTAAACAAAAACAAAAATTAAAATAATTAAAATGCATGAAATTCGACAAAAAAGACAAAAACTCATCTATACCAGATGAGAAAGATGAAAATCAATGAAAAAATTAAAGAGGATATATAGGCCACTAGGGATGATTTTTAAAAAAACCATCACAAACGAAAGTCAGTTTTCAAATTTCAAAATATCGAAGAAATTTATGTTTGAAATAGAGACAAAATTTATACATAAATCTTCACTATGTATTTAAGTGCGACGATTTTATAAATTTTATCGCTAATTGTGGCAATAGAAATGTTCGGATGACGATGGTATTATCTCTAAATTAGCGACGATTTACATTAATATGTTGCTAATAAGATAACCGTAGACAAATTACGTCGCTAAAACAAATTTTTTTTTTTTTTTGAATGTTGATACACCTGATTTATATGGAAATCAACAATCACACATTGCATGTTCACTAGTACTAAGCATTTTGAAGGTAATATTAGTCAATACTCCATTCCTAGCATGATAAGAAGCTCTTTCGATCTAATATAATTTCTAAATTTGAGATAATATAAAAACAAATGATTACAAATATCCAAGTTAACATTGGATTCCCGAGCTTTTGAGTTCTTTTCATTGACCTCTTTAATGGGGCATGCTTAGGCAAAAGGATAAGTGGTCAAAAAGTAAACGCAAATTGATTCATGTCTATTACTACACTCCATTATCTAGCTTTTATGGAGATTCTTGTCTCGCTTTAAGATGGCTTTACATTCCCTCATGTGGTTTCTTGATACAAGTCAATTGAGGCCTAGGGAATAATTAAAAATAAATATCATCTCACTTGGACGGTACAACATATTGATACATTAAATATGATTTATTCAATGAGTGGAATATATAGATAGATAGATAGATAGATAGACTATGTGCCCAAGTAGTGTTGCTTGAGATTTATTGAATCTTATGTAAAAAAAAAAACAATCTTTATTTTAATAATATTTTACGATTTCATCCAATTATGACATTTAATTTATTTGTATACTCGTGCAAGCTGCATAGATAAAGTCCTTGAATATATTATAGGCACCATGAGGTCTGCCTCGCAACATAACACCATGAAACTCATTAGGAAGTGCACCGTAAATTCTAAACATGTTCCTAATCGAATCGACCGCCTAAAATAATGATAAATGCCGTTTGAGCTTGAGACTAGCATCTATGATGTAAAAGTCATGTTTAATTAGTAAGGAAATGGATATGTCCATTCATACATATGAGTGATCAGATGATGATGCGCTGAACAACCCTCCCTCAGGCTGTCCAATTGGTTATCACTTATCGAGTGGAATAGTCTGCGGTTCTGATTGTACACTATTAGTCCTTAGATCCTGGACAACGTAGAAGCTCTATATACTAGCATGCACTTTGATCCGTTTGCCGACTCTATTAAGGGTCATCATGTAACGAGGTTGAGTGTAGTTTCGAAATACGTAGAGCAAATAGATTGTAGTCGGAGATTCACCAATTTCCTATGGGTTAGGATATCATATGTGATCTGATGAGTTAATAATGCAATGAGTCTCTAGCCAAAACAAAACATGTGCTTAAGGGAAAGGTGTATTTTCTAGTTGCACATACCATGAAACTATTGTTACTCAAATTTACATCACATCTTTATTGTATTCATTTGCAACTCTCGATATACCAATAGTTGCAGATTCAACCAGGATATATGTAAGGCCCGAGAATTTTATCCTATTAATCTGAAATGATTTGGGGATAATTGATATGATTATAGACGGAAAGGATCGGACCGGGAAAGACGAGATAATGCATGAAAATGTACGAGGAACAGTAGCCCTCGCGCATATGCGCGAGCCTGTACAAGCGAAGTCCAGAGGACCTCGCGCATATGCGCGGAGATGAGTCGCGCATATGCGCGAGCTGGCGAGAAGCCGAGCACCGAGACCAGTAGGTCTCGCGCATATGCGCCGATGATGTCGCGCATATGCGCGAGACGTGTAATAGGCGGAATGAGCCACTCGTCCTCTTGCATGTACGAGGATGTATATATATATATACACGAATCCTTTCCCCTTCAGAAGAGAAGAATGGAGAAAAAGGTTTCTGAAAAAGGGTTGAAAATCCCTACGCCTTTTGTGAGAAATTCGTCTATCTGATTTTGAATCCGACTTTGGTATTGAGTTCCTATCGACGTAGGATACAACTGGACGTAAGTTTTGCTACGTTTTGATATGTTTTGAAATTATGGTATTGCCAGAATCTGATAGGATTCATATATGATGTTTTTGACATGTTAGACATTGTATAATCGAAACCGGACTGAAGAATAGATACCATATGGAATTGTTATGATTTTCAGAGTTGAGTTGATTGAGATTTGATATCAGAATTGAATTGTTATCAAATATGAGATGTTAGAATTGATATCTGACTGAGATGATATTGCTGGGTATATTGAGACTATGACGTTATATTGTTGAAACAGAATTTGATTGAATTCTGATTATATCCAGTATTGTTTGAGTGGTGTATTGATACCGTACCCTCGATATTGTTATTGTCAGATTGAGTATTGACAGGCTTTGTGTTCGAGACTTCGACAGAGTCAGAGTATCAGAAAGAAATGTATAAATTAATGCTGAGTTGGGATTGCACAACTCGAGTGAGGTTTGACTCGAGTTTCCCTAAATCACATACTTAGTTTATTGCATTGATATTTGTAATTGATGAGATTGATGTTTGTAGTCTATTGATTTATAGCCACTGCATGTATTGACTACTGATTGTTTAGTCACCGGCTGATTCGCCTAGTCACCGGCTGATTCGTCTGGTTATTGGCTGATTCGTCTAGTTATCGACTGATTCGTCTAAACTTTGGCTGATTCGCTTAATTACTGGCTGATTCGTCTAGTTATTGGCTGATTCGCTTAATTCTTGACTGATTCGTCAATTCTGTGACTGTTTCGCCCAGACACTGGATATATGAATTATATCGATGCCGTTTAGGGTTGATTCATTCCTATCGACTGAGATTCGATATAATTATCAATATCCAGACATTGGGATCCCTAGGTCAGAGTTGAGTCGAGTTTGAGACGACGCGTTGTTTGAGTCGAGTCTGTAATGACTAGTTGATTTACAGTTGTGATATCATACATGTTGTTGATTGGCTGCATGTGAATAATATTTGTTATATGCTTTTGTATATGTTTTTATATGATTGCATGTTTACATTGTTTATACTGGGATTTATTCTCACCGGAGTTATCCGGCTGTTGTCTTGTTTTGTACGTGTGCATGACAACAGGTGGGACATGTTCAGGGTTGAGAAGATGAATAGAGATCGTGATTAGAGTGGAGGCTCCGGACTTGGATTAGAGATAGGGTTAGACCCATGATATTAGCTGTTAAACCTTAGTTGAATAAATGTATGTGGTACAGGACTTGTACTTTTATACTGAGATGTATATACGTTTTATTTCACTACGTTCCGCATTTAAAAAAAATTTTGACCCTGTTTTATAATTGATTAATTAGTCCCAATGATGATTAAGAACATGATTAGCGTCCGGGTCCCCACAACAGGTGATATCAGAGCGATAGATCCTTTAGACTGAGATAGAAGCTAGTGAGCGGGGTAGATTGAGTTTTCTTTCCTTGCTTGTGATTGCTAGCATGATTTACTGCTTTATATAATACATGTGACTTGACTTATCTGATTTGATTGTGTAATATGTATTATTGGGAACGAATTTGAACCGATTCTCGATCAGCAGTAAGATGATCGGAGGAGGGAACTGAGGTGAAACAGGTTTATTGGATTGGGGTACTAATCCATTTGATTATCAGATATGCCTCCTCGAAGAATACCAGAACAGGGTAGCACATCGAATCCTCCAATGGATGTTACAGCAACTCCGATGGAAACGTTATTGAAAAGATTTCAGTCGTTTAAACCACCGACACTGAAGGGTACTGAGACATCAATTGAGTGTGAAAGTTGGTTAGATAACATTGAGATGCTGTTTGATTGACTGGAGTACAGTGATGAGCGTCGAATTAAATTGATTGGACACCAGTTGCAGGACATTGCCAAGAACTGGTGGGTTACGATGAAGAGGGCCTTGGAGCATCGAGGCACGACTATTACTTGGGATGTATTTAAAACTGAGTTTTATCAAAGATTTTTCCCAGTGTCGTACAGGAAAGACAAGGGGGCGGAATTTGCCAATTTGAGACAGGGTCAGCTGAACATTGAAGAATATGTGACCAAGTTCTCTACCTTATTGAAGTTTGCTCCACATGTGGCTGGAAATGACGAAGCCGTTGCTGATCAGTTCATCAATGGCTTGAATCCCGATATCTTTACATTGGTGAACACAGGGCGACCGAATAACTTTGCTGATGCCATGAATAGAGCAAAGGGCGCTGAAGCGGGCCTGATAAGGCAGAGAGGAGCTGCATTTGTTCCTCCAGTATCGAGACCACAGCAACCACTTCCCCGATTCGAGAGTGATAGTAGCAGTGGTGGAAAGAAAGATTTTCTGAAGGCTAGAGGAAAGCAGTTTAAGAAGTTTGGCGGCAGTTCTTCTAGCTCCAGTGGTTCCAAACAGAGTTATACCGGAGCTTACTGCGGAGATTGTGGAGGGAGACATTCCACTGAGCAATGCCAAGGAGTACTTGGTAGTTGCCACTTCTGCAAACAACATGGACATTTTGCCAGAGTGTGTCCACAGAAGGGTTCTCAAAGATTCCAGGGAGCCGAATCATCTGGATCAGCGGCACAGTGGAGTAGACGATCAGCTGCTGTTCCTTCATTTCAGCCAACACCATCTCAGTCACAGCAGAGGCCAGGAGGAAGCCAGACAGTTGGCCAGCCTCCTAGACAGCAGGCCAGAGTATTTGCTTTGACCGAGGAGCAGGCTCAGGAAGCACCAGATGATGATGTTGCAGGTAACTGTTCTTGATGTAGTTATCCTGCTTTTGTATTGATGAATACGGATGCTTCCCATACGTTTACTTTTGAACGATTTGCATTGAGTCATGCATTACCTGTTGAGTTTTTATCTACTGTAGGGTATCTCTTTACCGGTTAGGGAGAGTTTTTATATCAGTAAATTCTGTAAAATATAGTATACTACAGTAGGATGAGAATGAGATTGAGTTAGATCGTGTGGTAGCTTGTATTGTACTAGTGTTGTCTGGTTTTGAGACTGCATTATTGATATTGATATGCTGACCAAGTACAGAGCTACCCGAGATTAGTTCCAGAAGATGGTGAGAATCAGACCTGAGATGGCCAAGGGATGAATAGTGTACGATAAGGATTCTAGATTGAGAATTCCTTTGATAATTCGTACTATCTATAACTCGATTATTACAAAAAGGAACAGAGGGACTCCTTATGTATTCAGTTGATTTACTGAAGTTGAGTCTATCATTGGCTGATTTACCAATGATAAGAAAGTTAATAATGTTTCCCGATAAGAATTCTGATTCGATTTCAATCAGAGAGATTGATTTTAGCCTTGAATTGATATCAGAAACAGATTGCATCCTGATTGAGACAGATTGCATTCAGGGTGTGTTATATCTGAAGATGATGTATCTGTTGAATTTAGCAGAATTAAACCGTAATTAGTTGGCCGAGGTGGATATCAGTGTCAAAACATTTGCGGTTTATGAGTTTAGCAGATCAGTACCGATGAGTGATGTTTTGAATCTGATTGAAGCTTGCTGTTGTTTTGAATCCATGTTTGAATCAGGTAAATAATACTGTATTGTATATGAATAACCAATCTGTTGTTCCAGATGTTCCGAATTTAAAATGATAAATATTGCCAGACAGTGTGCAATAATTTATGCAGTATGCATTTTGATAGCTGAAAAGGTGTTGATAGTATGCTTGAATCTGCATATATTAGATGTACAGGATGATGTACAGATAAGATCAGACGATCAAGAGTTATGTCAGAAGAGTGATTAGATTGCATTGAATGCCAAAATTGACTATATCATACCATGATTTTCGGTTGATTTTGTATTTTTGGCAGAATATATTATAAACTCTTTCACCTACTGTCTATAGATTGATGGATAGTCGGAGCAAACTATCCGGATACTGGAAAATATCCAAGAACTGTAGTGCTGGATTTTAGCACTAGTTGACATGATTTATTGTCATTTATGAATTATCGTACAACAACAGCTATCAGACGAGTATTGAAATGACTTCTTTCGAAGCGTTGTACGGAATGAAATGTTAATTCCCTCTTTATTGGGATGATATCTCAGAGGTTCCTGAGATCGGACCTGGCATGATCAGAGATATGACTGAAAAAGTGAAGCTGATTCAGAAGAAAATGAAGGCAGCCCAAGACAGACAAGCCAAATATGCCAATGTCCGACGACGACCGTTGGTATTTGAGGCTGGTAACCGATTATTTTTGAAAATTTCACCTTTCAGATGAATTTTCAGATTTGGCAAGAAAGGGGAGTTGTCTCCACGATAGATTGTGGGCCGTATGAAATTTTTGAGAAGATAGGAGATTGTGCCTATCGACTCGCTTTAATCGTCTTCATTATATGGGATACAGGACGGTTTCATGTTGTTCTTGCGAAAATACCTGTCTGATGCTTCACATGTCATCCAACCCAATGAGGCCGAGTTGGATGAGACATTGAGTTATTTCGAAAAGCCGATTCAGGTTCTTGATCGGAAGGAAAAATAGCTTAGAACGAAGACTATTCCACTTGTGAAAGTGCGGTGGAGTTAACATGGCATTGAAAAAGCTACTTGGAAAACTGAGTCTGATATGAGACAGAGGTTCCCAGTTTTATGTCACTAAGGTGAGTGGTTTACTTAACTTCTTCTATATACCTTCTTATGATATGATTGATTGCCTGTGATTTCGAGGACGAAATCATATCTTAGGGGGGGAGAAATGTAAAGCCCGAGAATTTTATCCTATTAATCTGAAATGATTTGGGGATAATTGATATGATTATAGACGGAAAGGATCGGACCGGGAAAGACGAGATAATGCATGAAAATGTGCGAGGAACAGTAGCCCTCGCGCATATGCGCGGCACAGATCCGCGCATATGCGCGACATGGGCAGAGGACCTCGCGCATATGCGCGAAGTGAGTCGCGCATATGCGCGAGCATGTACAAGCGAAGTCCAGAGGACCTCGCGCATATGCGCGGAGATGAGTCGCGCATATGCGCGAGCTGGCGAGAAGCCGAGCACCGAGACCAGTAGGTCTCGCGCATATGCGCCGATGATGTCGCGCATATGCGCGAGACGTGTAATAGGCGGAATGAGCCACTCGTCCTCTTGCATGTACGAGGATGTATATATATATATACACGAATCCTTTCCCCTTCAGAAGAGAAGAATGGAGAAAAAGGTTTCTGAAAAAGGGTTGAAAATCCCTACGCCTTTTGTGAGAAATCCGTCTATCTGATTTTGAATCCGACTTTGGTATTGAGTTCCTATCGACGTAGGATACAACTGGACGTAAGTTTTGCTACGTTTTGATATGTTTTGAAATTATGGTATTGCCAGAATCTGATAGGATTCATATATGATGTTCTTGACATGTTAGACATTGTATAATCGAAACCGGACTGAAGAATAGATACCATATGGAATTGTTATGATTTTCAGAGTTGAGTTGATTGAGATTTGATATCAGAATTGAATTGTTATCAAATATGAGATGTTAGAATTGATATCTGACTGAGATGATATTGCTGGGTATATTGAGACTATGACGTTATATTGTTGAAACAGAATTTGATTGAATTCTGATTATATCCAGTATTGTTTGAGTGGTGTATTGATACCGTACCCTCGATATTGTTATTGTCAGATTGAGTATTGACAGGCTTTGAGTTCGAGACTTCGACAGAGTCAGAGTATCAGAAAGAAATGTAAAAATTAATGCTGAGTTGGGATTGCACAAATCGAGTGAGGTTTGACTCGAGTTTCCCTAAATCACATACTTAGTTTATTGCATTGATATTTGTAATTGATGAGATTGATGTTTGTAGTCTATTGATTTATAGCCACTGCATGTATTGACTACTGATTGTTTAGCCACCGGCTGATTCGCCTAGTCACCGGCTGATTCGTCTGGTTATTGGCTGATTCGTCTAGTTATCGACTGATTCGTCTAAACTTTGGCTGATTCGCTTAATTACTGGCTGATTCGTCTAGTTATTGGCTGATTCGCTTAATTCTTGACTGATTCGTCAATTCTGTGACTGTTTCGCCCAGACACTGGATATATGAATTATATCGATGCCGTTTAGGGTTGATTCATTCCTACCGACTGAGATTCGATATAATTATCAATATCCAGACATTGGGATCCCTAGGTCAGAGTTGAGTCGAGTCTGAGACGACGCGTTGTTTGAGTCGAGTCTGTAATGACTAGTTGATTTACAGTTGTGATATCATACATGTTGTTGATTGGCTGCATGTGAATAATATTTGTTATATGCTTTTGTATATGTTTTTATATGATTGCATGTTTACATTGTTTATACTGTGATTTATTCTCACCGGAGTTATCTGGCTGTTGTCTTGTTTTGTATGTGTGCATGACAACAGGTGGGACAGGTTCAAGGTTGAGAAGATGAAGAGAGATCGTGATTAGAGTGGAGGCTCCGGACTTGGATTAGAGATAGGGTTAGACCCATGATATTAGCTGTTAAACCTTAGTTGAATAAATGTGTGTGGTACAAGACTTGTACTTTTATACTGAGATGTATATACGTTTTATTTCACTACGTTCCGCATTAAAAAAAAATTTAGACCATGTTTTATAATTGATTAATTAGTCCCAATGATGATTAAGAACATGATTAGCGCCCGGGTCCCCACAATATATGAGTTGAAGGTGTCATAATATATGCTAACTATAGCTTAAGGTTCTTGCTGGCACTATCAGTGAAACTTAGGGGATCATGGGGTGATGTTACTAGACGCTCCTACTATTATCCGTTGGGTGTAATCAGACTTGAGTTCTGACATTTCTGATCAAAGGATCGATTAAAAGAATGTGGCTAATTAGGGTAAGCCCGAATAAGAATAAATGTTATTTTGAATCACGTGAAATTATGAAACCACAACTAACTATATCCCTGAACTATTAAGGGTTACACAAGTTCTATGTTCCCGTTGAGATAGTCAGGTTCAAAATGTTGAATATGGCGATTGTAGTTTGATAGAGATCAAACATCTTAAAAAGATGTTTTTATGGTGATTTCATATGATAGAAGATGTGGTTGTTAGCTTAATTGTCAATTAATTGAAGAGAGTGGAAACGTCTATTTTGGTGAAATAGTTCAAAAAACTGTCACCTACCAAAAATGGATCAGTTAAAATTTTGATGTTCGAAATTTTCAATTTTCATTATATGAACAATATTATAAATATTGTTACATCGGCGCTGTCTGATCTTTGATTAGGGTTATAATGAGTTCACAATCTTTTATTTAATAAATTTAGAATCTACTAATTAAATAAAAAAATATTAGTAACTTTATGTACATGATTCTCATGAAGTATTCTATAAGGTCTAGAATTAGTTTATTAATTAACAATTAATTAATAAATTAAATAATGATCATTTAATTTTACATATATGTCTTTACATATATATATATGTATATAGATGTATAAATATAAATATATATATATATATACAACATGTGAATTTTAATTAATTAATGAAAATAGGAATTCTAGTGAGATTAAGATTATGAATTCTAATATGAGCTAGATTTTTGTTGTGATCAGGAATCA
This sequence comes from Primulina tabacum, assembly GCF_025594145.1. Lineage (NCBI taxonomy): Eukaryota > Viridiplantae > Streptophyta > Magnoliopsida > Lamiales > Gesneriaceae > Primulina > Primulina tabacum. Next base: position 28,797,638 of record NC_134563.1, read on the forward strand.
AAGCTTATAAATATTTCATTGAGAGTCACATGAAATAACACGCGTTTTACACACAGATTTTGGCTGACAAAACTTTGTCCACCATAATTTTTCTTCTTCTCTTCCCTCACAAAATTCGGCCACCCAATTTTCACAAAGAAAATTCCGGCCACTTCTACGGCTACATTGCCGCCTGATTTCTGGAATGCATCCGATCCAAACTTAACGTCAAATTCGTGTAAGATTTCTACTGCAATCTACATGAGGAACAAAGTCTCCGATTGTATACTTGATTAGGCGATTAAAGGAGGGGGATACATTCATAGGGATTTATAAATAAGGACCAACTCCGCTAATCTCGCACTGGTTTGGTGTCCGACGTTAAGTACACAAATATAAACAAATCTAAACGCCTGTGAATGTTTTTAAACATACAACGCCCAATGAATGTTTTGAACATGAAAGCTAAAAATTTTAAACTTCCGCTGAGATATGAGAAAACGGTGCTCCAACAATATATAGATTACCTTTAAGGTTCAAACGATAAATTTTATACTACCCTTAGGATAATATTACAATAATTCATCTAAAGGTGCATATTTGATCTTCTAACATGTGAGATCCAATGAAAAAGCATGAATCACACATATATTAATAAATAATCATCTTTTGATACACTTTTAAGACAATGTCTTGAGAGTAATATCTCATTTTTCAAGCCCAAACAATCTTCTTTTTTTTAAAAGTAAACTCGTAATTTTATTGATTAAAATCATCCATTACAAGATTAACCAATTAAAAATAAAATTCAGCATTCATCCAAACAAAAGGTGAAGGCGAAAAACAAGTAAAACGAGCAATATTATGAGCAACATTATTCAACGGTCGACACATAAATGCATTCAGAGATCGCAGGTATATTTAAGCGCTCCCTGATGTCCGTCGGACAAAATCCAATATAGCCCAAACAGTCATTTTAGACGTACTTATTTTGTGCGAGTGCATGCATGTTATTATTTAATTTATTCCGTTAGTGGATTGGACAAGTTGTTCCTTGATAAAATTATTAATGATTAATTAATTGTAAATCACTCATTTTTAGAAGAGAATCTTATGAACAGATCTTGTATTGTACAATAAGGGAATTGAGAAAAGCTTTTCTTTTCTTTTGATAGATTTTTTTCAACATGTTGATAGCAATTTTTACAGGGGTTTCATGTTAGTTTAAATATGATATATTTAGTGATATGAAATAGACACTGTTTTCTATTTTGCAACTCGATCGATTAGGCTGAGGTCATTTTTTGATTCCCCCAACATAATTGACGGAAAAAAAATTGTGGGAAAAGAATCAAAGAGGAGATGAATTTGGGCAGAGAGTAAATAGATGTCAATTTATATTTAGTTCATTTGTTGAAAAAAGGTTCACTAGGTTATTTCTTTTCATTGTAACGGACCGTTTTGAGTTTAATATATATTGCCAATTTTGTCCATCTCTGGGCAGAGAAAGTATAATTTTAAGATCATTCTAACTTGAAAAATGGTTTTTTTTTTTTTAATTCGATCATCTGATTTTCAGTCAAATACATAAACAACGCCAGACATATTAATATCAAACGTCAATTCAATAACGTGTAATATCATATCAGTTTCATGACGATTATAGAGATTCATCTTGATTTATTGTGCTAAAGCCAAGTTTGACAAATGAGATAATCAAAATCATATCTAGACCTACTTACATGAAGCTATTTGAAATGTTCTTCTATAATTTTGGGCAGCTTAATTATTTTGTTCCACTAAATAACTTCTTTTTAACTTTAATGTCCTCTGTTTATATATATATGTGTGTGAGAGAGAGAGAGCACTTGCGTTCTCTCTCAGATGCTTGTTCGATTGAGAGAGTATATTAATTGTGCTAAATTTTATTTCCACACATTTCACCAAGTTAGTTTGAGTCTAATTAAATGAAGTGCGTGCTAAGATTAGTAAAGGACAAATATTGAGCTATAATAGCTCGGTTCTTGAAACACTGAGTATTGATAAATTAAATTGAGTTTGATTTAAAAAACCAAGCGGAAAATATTCAAAATAAACATTTACAAGATATGCCAGTTGAATGTATAAAAATATTTTGGTTGGAACATTTTATCAAACACTTTGTGTGTGATATTTTGGTAGTTGAAGTATACATAAAATTCTTCAACTATAACAACCAAAATAGCAAGAATAATTAAATGAAATAAAATAAAGAGACACAAATTTGTTTATATGGATGTTAGGAGATTAACGACTCCTACGTCATCCATTCTTCCACCAATAAATGTATCACTAGAAAATTTTGATTTATATAAATTCTTGTAAAAAATCATTTCGGATTAGGATTTATCAATTGCTTAATCAAAACTCCTAGCACACTTTCGATTGTAGAACACAATCTCACAATCAGCATAATTTTTATTATCTCTTATTTCAACAGTGCAAATACAATCTTTTACGTCTTTGTGTAAAGATTATCACTCAAATATTCTATCAATATCATCTTTCTTTTGTGTGAGTGATTTGTGTGTATGAGGATTTAATCATTTACTGTGTGTGTGTGTGTATATATATATGTATGTATCCTCACACTTGGGCTTACTCTCATTCTAGCTAATTTTCTTCATATAAGCTGCTCATGCTTTGAATCTCCTTCAAAAGTGTGCATTTGATTCAAGATGTTATATTTATATGCTCCATGAATGATTTATACATTAGATACAATAATATGACCGTTTTGGAAGGTTTTGGAAATTTTTTGAGATTAAAATGGTCAAATCTGTCTTGTTAGACGTTTTTCCCGAGCCCTAATGATTTTAAGCCTTGTTGCTAGTTATTCTCGTCAGCTAGGCTCGTTTCAGTTAGGCTAAGCCTTGATGATTTGATGTCCAAGTCTTACTGATTTCATCATGTGCAGAACCAACAACATTTTAGCAGTTTATTAGCTTCTTAAACTCCGATTCAGACTTCGACTTGTGAAGATTATTTTCAAATCATCGTCTTAGATTCACAAATTATATCGAATCGTTCCATTCCGATAACCAATCTGATCAGGCTGACAAAAATACCATAACCGTTTATGTCCAACTGATTAATGTTTTCATTACAATCAATTTTGGTCTTCCAACCATCATTTCGTTCAGATAACATTCGATTTAGTATAACTGAACAAAAATAAGACATATCAAATTGAGTATTCTAATAAATTGTTTTGTCAGCTGGTTATTTGTATTATCGAGCTATGAGATATCATTGATACACTGCAGCTCACCATTTTAAATCGAGCTAATAACATCACACTTAGTAAATTGTTATTGTCTCTGCAATAAAGTGTGATACGATTTTAAATATATAGCTGTAATTCGTGGGTTAATCAATTTTAATTATCGCTAAACTTCAATTCACTGGTGTCACTATGTCATTGCTAATAATAATTTCGTAAAGGCTGATGATTTGACTCTTCATTCGTATGAAACAATAACTCGAGTATCTTTAGTGAAAGCAGACTGCGAGCCTATCGGGGTAATCATTGTCTATCAAATAAAGAATGTTCAATATTTTCATTTTTAACTAAATAATATTAGCAAAAAAATCATTTAAATATATATTATTTGATTTTTTACTAATATTATTTAGTTAAAAAAATGAAAATGTTTAATTAAAATTTTTGGACATTCTTTACTTGAGAGACGATGATAAACATATATTATCATAAAATTTTAAATTTAATTGACTGAAATATATGGAAATCGACATGCTTGTTTATTGGAATTTTTGATAACAAGTAGGATTAAGTTACCCCAGGTAAAATCATAATTTTAAATTTAATTACTCGTATTTTTCTAAATTATCACTATTAATATTGATATTACGAATTTACTATGTAGACAAAGCTGGGCCAAATTTGTTTATTATAAAGTTCAGCTCCTGATTTTAAAATTTTTCTTAATAAATTTTAATCTTTTCTTGCTTAATATTGTGGAACTAACCCAATTTTTTTAATACTTCAGCCCACAGTTTTTTTATGGTCCCAAATATATATTAAATTATTTGAGCCTAATATTAAGGAAACTAATCGATTTTCTCTTTTCTTACGAATATGCAATTTCTTCTTATGTACTAAATATTTTAGAAGAATGATTTCCATAAAAAATTAGTATTAATTATTAAAATAAAATTCAAGAAATCGGATGATACTGAGATGACACTCACATATTTTTATGTACATCAATAGTACATATTTATGTGATTATCGATCAAACAACATTCACCTATTTGATGTAAAATTTTCCATGTTTCATTACATCCATATATATAATACGTGAGTACCTCGTAAATATTTTTTTGTAAAAGACTTTCATAATTCAAAATATTAATCGGTTAATGAATAGTAATCATTTTAAAATAAATAGATATATTTTAAAATGATATAATATATATATATATATATATATTATATATATATATATATATATATATATATATATATATATATATATATATATATTAAAGTCAGCTTGGCCCGCCAACTCTTTAATGTTAGCTTTTTTGCCATGTAAAAAGAAGCAATAACAAAGCGATCTTTTAATCCCACTAAAAACCACATAAAAACCTTTCCTAGTTTTCGCCATCATTGACCTTCACAGTAATTGAAAGAATTTTGTTTTAACGTTATAGTAAGGATTGTGTGAATTTTGTTTAAGATTATAGTAAGGATTGTGCGTATCAGATATAATTGTTATCTCGAATGTTGTAACATCTCGTGACAACATTCAGCAAAATAATATAACACACAAATAAATAACTTAATTAAAAATAACATAAAAGATAATTATATACAATTATACCTAAAGACAAAATAATCACTAGAAAAAAAAATTAAGTTTACAAAATCAATATTAATGAAGAAACAAAAAACTGTCTTACTTAACAAGTTAAGAAAATAAATTGCATAATAAAATATCAATAACAAAATAATTAAAACACAAGAATAGAAATCTGTGTGGCCTAAATTTAGACCAACAAAAACATTCTTCAATCAACAATTTGTACGAGTATTGTCTTCAAGTATCTTCAACATATAACGACAACACGGTGAAACAGTGAGCTTCATCTTTGCGAGCTCTATAGAAAATTCTCCCAAAATTTATATATTCTCTCTTTCTTATCTTGTATCTGGTCCATACATTGTGCATCAACTATTATTAAATATATAGAGACTTGTGGTTATTTGGATATGATTCCTTGAATAGATTCCTGTAAGATAAGAAAAACAGTCTTTCATTAAGACACTCTTTTAAATATTAGGGAACAAATATAGAGTTTAAAAAACTCAATATTCTAGAAAGGTGATGCTCTTAATGTACTATCTCATTTAAAAAGATTTTTCAAAAAAAAGAATTATGTATTGCAATAGAAGTCATGATTTCTTTCAATTTTTTTTATTTTTTTTCTTTATGAACTAAATAAGTACAAACAAGTTTACTATGTTAATGAAACTCTAAGCAACTCCATTTATTCCCCCTTAATTTGATCATGTTAGTTTGAATGTTGTTATCAGTGTTGATAACACAGGTGCATGAACATTTATCACTTGATACTAAATCAGAGCATGACATTAAAAGCAGCTTAACACCTAATGAATAAACAAGAATTTAAGAAACATAGAAGTATCTTAAAACTAAACAAATTCAGAGAATATAAAATAATATCACTGATCGCTATCAATGTTAGTAGCTTCTTCTTCAGTGTTATCACTTTCTTTTGTTCCTGATGGTCATGTTTCCAAAGTTTGTGCATCACTTCTATCTCTTTTTTTTGTCTAGAATGGACAAACAGATTCAAAAATAAGCGATATTCTACCACTTGGGCTTCATAATGAACCCTTAACTCTTTGGTCTGAACAATTTGTTTGAGGGAAATCTTCAGTAGATCACTTATGTCAGACAACTCCTCGTCAATGTCTCTTAAGAATAATTGAGACTCAAGGATCCCATAACTCAGTGAGAGAAAAGAATTTTGGATGATTTGAAACCTCCTCTGCAAATTGGAAGACTGTTTGGAAACCATTTTTCCAAAATTGAAGGAACTGTCAGTACCAATGGAAAACATGTGGCCTCTCACCACTGTAGAATTGGTTGAAGCAGTCCAATTGCGTATAGCAGTTTTGTGAAGAACTTAAAATATGTCATGTTGGCTGCAGAAAGACGTCTTGTATGCACTGGAAATTGAGTGAACAAGCCCCCAGTCAATACTGAAGTAACCTCATGAGTTTCCAGTTGAAGGCCTTCTTCTGCATCGGCAGGAGTATGGTAGAGGTTGTTAACGATTGCGGGACTGGAATTGTACAATTTATCACGAAAAAAAACTTTTCCAAACTTACTTGACCTCTCATCACCTACAATGTTTGAGAGATTGATGTAGAACTCGATAACGGACTTGCCACATTATGGGGTCATAGCATAAACTGTAGAAAATATATCACGAATTTTGAGGAAAACCACCAGAGTCTGCCTTGCAAAAGCATCGATATCCAAGTTCTTCTCATCAATGAACTCTCTGTTGGAGACCACTGAGCCACCAGAGTTTTTCAGTGTAGAACTTCTTAGAAAAGGCTTTTCTCAATTCATAGTCCTCATGATCAATATTGTCACCCTCAACATCTTCACTATGAATAACAGCAAGATCATTGTTGCGACTTTGATTGTTGCACTCCCAAGAGCAGGTTGTCAACAAGTAGTATAATTCGGTGAGTCCGAATATCGTATCCACAGGGAAGCTAAGGTAATTACAAGTCCACTACAATGTCTTTTTGTTTTTGTTTTTGTTTTTTTTTCTTTTAATGGTTTGAATATTTAATTGTTCAAATTTTAATTTAAGTAGTTGAGATTAAAGGATCCACTTTTGGTATTTTAATAAAGTTAACATGAATGAACATTATTGAAATCCACTTAATAAAATGGTTCCAATATATATTAAATAATCATATTTTTATTATGTTATATATTATTATCTTATAAATATATAATATATACCAAAACTTGTAAATGTTGTCAAGTATTTATTGTGCTATATATATATTTGTAAACACTAAATCAAGGTTCCCACTTTAAATAGTTGGTAAAACCAAACAAACATTTAAATGGTACAAAGAAATTAATATTATGATATTAATATATAATAAATCAAGACATCCACTTTAAATGGTTGGTAAAACCAAACTAGCATTTAAATGGTTCCAAGAAATTAATATTATGATATAATCATATAATAAATCAAGGCATCCACTTTAAATGGTTGGTAAAACCAAACAAACATTTAAATGGTACCAATAAATTAATATTATAATATATTCATATATAATAAATCAAGGCATCCACTTTAAATGGTTGGTAACAACCAAACTAACATTTAAATGGTTCCAAAAATTTAGTGTAACATATAGCAACAATAAATCAAAACTCCCACTTATAAGTAGGGTATAATAATACGTAAAGAAATAAATATAACATAAACAATAAATAATGATTAAATAATATAAAACATAGATCCTTACCTTTTAATAACCTTATTATCATGCCAAGAGTTTCATATTTTCATCTCAACTTTGGGAAGTTAGCTATTCATTATTCAAAGTGTAAAACTTTGAATATGAATTTCACATGCTAATTATATTTAAATGAAGAAATAAAGGAAAAACAAAGAGAGAAATATTGTGAACTCAAAGATTTGTTCATAAAATGAGGGATATCTCAATACATTACAATGCACCCTATTTATAGCCAAATTTGGGGAGACAACCACAAATAAAATATTATTTTTTTACACATAAGTCTTCATTGGTGTTCCAAGAAATTAATATTTTAATACACATCACTTTTGAAAATCTTCCCATCTGAATTTTCTTCTCCACATAAAATAAAACATGTAGATATCTGAGTTGTTTGAATTGTGGTATTTTTTTTTAACCATTTGACCAAGTAATTTGAGATATATGGTCAAAATACTAGAGCATGGTAAAACTGCCACTTTTTTGGTAACTTTAATTGTTGCTTAATTTGATCCCACTTGTGAGAAGATTTTTATCTCATGCTTGCCACCAATATTGTAGATATTAACATCAACTTTCTACAAGTCCAAAATCACCTTAATCCCATTTGCAACGCCAAGTTTATTCTTGTTTTATCAAACCTGTAAAAAATAGTAAAAACTTATAATTACACAACAACTTATATTTTATACAATTTATTATAAAACATATAATATTTAAACATTTAATAAAACAAAAACTATATATTTATATTATAAAACATTTAATTAATATACAATTTTTTATCTTTATCACACTCTCCAACCAGCTTATTGCTAGTCCCTTGCAATTTAAGCGTTAATAGCAACACAAAACATATTGATTAATTTAAATAGAAATGTAATCATAACTATCCAAGTGTTTAAATTAAATTTGAAAACTGTCAAAGTAATATCAAGATCATTATTCAGAAATTCCTACTAAGAGTCTCAACTCCATATCCTCACAGGTTAATAAGTATTTCAATTTATGGGAATGATTTCTCTCATGGAGTTGGAATACAGATAAATGCTCAGGAAAATGGTTTACAGAATGCAGACAGACAAACGAGCCAAACTAATCAAAAGATAGGAAATCCATAGATTCAAAATCCAGTTGTTCTTATTATATATTTTTTTCCTGATTTTTTTTACATCATGGAATCAGACTAAGTTTATGCTTCTTGACCACATATTTATTTAATTTGTACAATGTATTTCTCTCTTTCTTTCTTTTTTTTCCTTTTTTTATTTGTATTTTTATGAGAGATAAATGGGTCGCAGCATAAAACTTAGAAATTACATAAATCTTCACCATCTTTTTTTTTCAGGAAATATCAATTTTTTTTTCAAAATAAGAACACAAGATCTAAACAATAGATAGTCTCTCTGATGATCAATAAAGGCTCGCAAGCTGTTTTCTCAGTCCTCTCCACTCACTCACAAAATATGTGTGAGTTTAAAAATTTTAGGCACTCTTATCAGGTACATCTTGGGCCATATACTTTAATAACTGATTTTATCACAATGATTAATCATTCAAAAAGATTTCATAAATCATATTTTTATAGTGATCAAAATATTAAAATTGACTTTTTTTTTTCAAATAAAAATTTAAACATCCTTAGATAGATTATTACAATTTCTAATCTAAATCTTTCAAACATGTAATGTATGATATTTTTGCAAAAATTACTAAGATACAAACAATAAACATGTTTTTATTTTAAAATAATTTTACATGTTTTTATTTTAAAATAATTTTTTTTAATTATTTTTTTTTAATTTTTAAGTTTGTTCTCCCCCCAATCAGAATATGACATTGTCCCTAATGTCAAAATAACTATTAATAAAGAGTACATAATGAAAGAGATATCACCTGTAATTTTATTGAAGATAACAAACTGAAACAAACGCAAACCAATCCACGATTTTTGAATCAATGATCCAACTTTCTTTTCTTACTGCTTGATTGCGACCAATTGATATTTGTTATCATCGGATCAGGATTATGAACAAAAGATTCCAAATCATTAATTAATTGGTCGGCAGTCGAAGCACAGATGAGCATCCGTCGTGAATTTTCTTAAATGAAATTCTGTTCCACAGCTTTATCAAGAAATGTCAACAAACTGTCATAATAATTATTGATATTCAACAAGCCCACAGATTTATTATGGATATTAAGTTGTGCCCAAGAAACAGTGTGAAAAATTTCTTCTAATGTACCAAAACCATCTGGTAGTGCGATAAAAGCATCAGAATTTTCAATCATTTTGGTGATTCTTTCATACATAAAAGAAACTTTTAATTCCTCCCTAATCGTAACACCTGTAATATTTCCTTCAGCTAAAGCTGTAGGAATAATACCTAAAACCCTACTACCTCCAAGATGAGCAGATGTTGAAACAGATCTCATTAACCCAATATTACCTCCCCCATATACCAAGTGAATTTTTCTCTCAGCCAATATCTTTCCAAAATTATTCGCTACTTCTACAAATACTTCATTTTTTCCAGAACTCGACCCACAAAATACACAAATATTTTTCAATGTTTGTGCAGAGGATCCAACCATGTTTTTACTTTCTTTTTGGTCTGCGAAAATAGAGAAAAAGATGACAGATTTTATAGGGGTAATATATTATCATGACAAAACTATGGGTCATAGCTGTAAGCAGAATAATCAGAATAAACAGTAAAAATAATAATGACACACATGCATATAAACAGTAGTGTGATTGTGGCTCGCAATTTTCCTCTGGTTTTACGTCCAGAAACGGCTTCAACGCCTTCTACGAGTCGAGAATATGCTTCCCATCCGATTTTCTTATAAATTGGCAAACATGGTCTTTTTTAGTCGGATTCCCAAGACTATGACGCTCATCTTGAAATTGTTTCCATAAATGGAGAAGTTCAATTTGCACATGTCCACTAGAATGCGTTTTAAGAGTCAATAAGATGTTATCTAAAGACTCCTTACTCAGCCCATTCTTAATGAAACCAATTTTATCTTCTATGTTATCGGAAACACATCCCAAAGATCTGCATCGTTTGTCACAAGTCCATCTTGCACACTTATGACGAACCCCTAACCTTTTGGCCCTTCGTTTTTTCGCATAAGTGCTTTTTCCTAATCCAGACAAATACCGAATGAGCAATGATTGTGAAATTTCTCCTCCTAATCGGACCTTAGCTTCTATTACAAGACGAATATCTTCTGGGATTCCTTTTTGCATTAACAATCTCAATCTTTTACACCTACCTGCACAAATTTTTCTTAGAACATTTTCAGAAACAGAAGGAAAATATTTACAAATTTTTGAGAGATTTTCATCCATTTTGAAAAGAAAAGAAATGATTTTTTTTTTTATTTTTGTATCAGCAATTGTGGGAAACTGATTTAACCGACTATGAGAGTCACGGAGTACCGTTATCCGCCATTTAACCCGAAAAATAAAAATATTAAGGAAACCTGAAATAAAAACAAACAAAATTAAATGCAACATAAAAATTTAAGGATCAGAAAGGAAAATAAACTCTTCCTGAAAGATTTCATTTTCCAAAAATGGTTTAAGCGTTTGTCCATTCACTTTTAAAACATCACCATTTTTAGGATTTTCAATATCCACAGCTCCATAAGGATACACATGCTTTACAACATATGAGCCTGTCCATCTTGATCGTAATTTTCCTGGGAATATGTGAAGTCGAGAATTACAAAGAAAAACTTTTTTTACCAATCTCAAAAGAATTTCTAAGAATTGTTTTATCATGAAATGATTTGATTTTTGCTTTATAAATCCTTGAATTCTCATACGCATCATTTCTGAGTTCATCAAGTTCATTAAGTTGCAATTTGCGCAATTTGTTGCAATCATCCATGCTTGAATTAAAAGTTTGATCGCCCAATAAGCTTTATGTCCAATTCCACAGGCAAATGGCAATGTTTTCCGTAAACCAACCTATAGAGAGACATATTCAATGATGTTTTAAAAGTTGTTCGATATGCCCAAAGTGCATCATTAAGTCGCAGAGACCAATCTTTTCTATTTGAGTTAACAGTTTTTTCCAAAATTTTCTTTATCTCCCTATTAGCTAATTCAACTTGTCCATTTGTTTGAGGATGATAAGGAGTAGTTACTTTGTGAGTAATACAATATTTTTTCATTAATGAAGCAAATGATTTATTCACAAAGTGAGTTCCCCCATCACTTATCATGGCTCGAGGAATTCCAAATCTACTAAAAATATTTTCTTTCAAAAATTTGATGACGATTTTATGATCATTTGTTCGACATGGAATTGCCTCTATCCATTTGGAAACATAATCAACTGCAACTAAAATATACAAGTATCCAAACGACGGTGAAGAAGGTCCCATAAAATCAATTCCCCAACAGTCAAAGATTTCAATTTCAATGATAGGATTCAAAGGCATCATGTTTTTTTTTTTGAAATCGCACCCAATTTTTGACAATTTTCACAGATCTTGCAGATTTCGTGGGTGTCTTTAAACAAAGTGGGCCAATAAAATCCACCCTGCAAGATTTTTGCAGCCGTTTTCTTTGAAGAAAAATGTCCTCCGCATGCTTCTGAATGACAAAATTTAATGACACTACTTACCTCATTGTCGGGTATGCAACGTCAAAAAATTTGATCTGGACAATACTTGAACAGATACGGATCATCCCAATAAAAGTTTTTTACCTCATTCAAAAATTTTCTTTTATCTTGGGAACTCCATTGCGGTGGCATTTTTCCCGTCACAAGAAAATTTACTATGTTAGCAAACCAAGGTGTAGTAGTAACTGAAAATAGATGTTCATCAGGAAAATTATCGTTAATTGGTGTCATTTCACAAGATGATCATGTTACTAGTCTCGATAAATGATCGGCTACGACATTCTCGGTTCCTTTTTTATCTTTGATCACAATGTCAAATTCTTGGAGGAACAAAATCCATCGTATCAGTCGCATCCTGTTTGGTCAACAAATATCTAATAGCAGAATGATCAGTAAATACAATAGTCGTTGATCCAATCAAATAAGAACGAAATTTATCTAATGCAAATATTACAGCAAGTAGTTCTTTTTCAGTTGTGGAGTAATTCATTTGAGCATTGTTTAAAGTTCTACTTGCATAATATATCACGTAAGGCTTATCGTTTCTTCTTTGACCCAGTACTGCACCTACTGCATAATCACTCGCATCGCACATGATTTCAAATGGTACAGACCAATCAGGAGGTTGCATGATAGGAGCTTATTTTAAATGTCGAATGATTTTATCAAAAGCATTTTGACAGTCTTGAGTCCACTCAAATGCAGTGTCTTTTGTTAAGAGGTCACAAATGAGTTTAGAGATTGAACTAAAGTCCTTTATAAACCTCCTATAAAATCCAGCATGTCCCAAAAATGAGCGAATTTCTTTAATGGTTTTTGGAGGGGGTAAATTGGCAATGACATCAACTTTGGCTTTATCAACTTCAATTCCATGAGATGACACGACATGTCCCAAAACAATCCCAGAAGTAATCATGTAATGACATTTTTCCCAATTTAAAATAAGACCTTTTTCCTCGCATCTTTTTAAAACTTTTTCCAAATTTTCAAGACATTTATCAAATGTATTCCCAAAAACAGTTAAATCATCCATGAAAATCTCCAAACAATTTTCAACCATGTCGCTAAAAATGCTTAGCATACATCTTTGAAATGTTGCTGGGCATTGCATAATCCAAACGACATCTTTCTAAATGCAAATGTTCCAAAAAGACATGTGAATGTAGTTTTATCTTGATCTTCGAGTGCAATGAGAATTTGATAATAACCTGAATATCCATCAAGAAAACAGTAGTATGGATGACCTGCTACTCTTTCTAAAATTTGATCCAAAAATGGTAATGGAAAATGATCTTTTCTAGTGGCGTCATTTAATTTTCTATAATCAATACACATCCACCAACTAGATGGGACTCGACTTGTTAACAATTCACATTTTTCATTTTTTATCACTGTGATGCCTGATTTTTTTGGAACTACATGTGTTGGGCTTACCCACTTACTATCAGAAATAGGGTAGATAATCCCAACATCAAGTAGTTTGAGAAATTCAGTTTTCACAACATCTTTCATGTGTGGATTTAATCACCTTTGGGGTTGTTGAGATGTTTTTGCATTTTCTTCTAAGTGAATTTTGTGAGTGCAAATTAGTGGATTAATGCCCTTGAGATCTTTTAGTGTCCAACCAATTGCATTTTTATGTCTTTTAAGCATATCAACTAATTTACCTTCTTGATCACTTGCTAGTTTGGAAGAAATTACCACCGGATATGTTTCATCTTCTCCAAGAAATGCATACTTCAATTCTTCTGGCAACGGTTTTAACTCCAATATGGGTGGTTCGTCTTTGTTCTCATATTTTGCCTCAAATTCTTTCTCTGATCCTGGTAACGAGTGATACCTGATAAAATCATCAAGATCAATTTCAATATTTTCTTTAACAGTTTCAATTGAACAAATATCTAATTGATCACGAGTACTCCTTTCTTGAATGTTTTCTTTCACAAGAGTTTCAATAAGATTTTCATCTTCACTTTCATCTCCTTTGTCACGTGGTTGCTTACAAAGATTAAAAACATTGAGCTCCAAGGTCATGTTACCAAATGACAACTTCATTATTTCATTCCTGCAATTTATAAGAGCATTAGAAGTTGCTAAAAATGGACGACCTAGAATTACAAGAATTGCATTACAAGCTTCGATAGGTTGTGTATCTAAGACTATGAAATCGACAGGATATACAAAGTTATCAACTTGGACCAACACGTCTTCTACCATACCTCTTGGCACTTTAACAGATCTATCGGCAAGTAAAAGTGTTACCGAAGTAGATTTTAACTCGCCTAGATTGAGTTCTTGATAAACTGAATATCCAAGTAAATTCACACTAGCTCCAAGATCAAGCAATACTTTTTTAATCTTTCGTTCTCCAATAATACATGAAATAGTAGGACAACCAGGGTCTTTGTATTTCAAAGTGTTATTATTTTTAATGATTGCATTTACTTGTTCGGCAAAAAATGATTTCTTTTTCACATTTAATTTTCTTTTCACAGTGCACAAGTCTTTCAAAAATTTGGCATATGATGGTACCTGTTTTATTGCATCTAATAAAGGAATATTAACTTTTACTTGTTTAAAAATCTCATATATATCAGAATTCAAATTTGATTTTTTTTGTATTTTTCAATGCATGAGGGAATGGTGGTGACACTGTCTGTTGAACCTCCTCTTCGCAAGTTATGGGTTCCACATCCTTACCTTTTGGAGTTGATTTATCATCATCTTCACAAGGTTCAGGAATGGATTTTTCCACAACCTTACCACTTCGAAGGGTAATAACAGATTTTACCTGATCCATCGGTTGAGTTCCAGAAGTTCCAGTTTGTGAATGATGATCCTTGGGATTAGGCTGTGGTTGTGAAGGAAATTTACCTTTTTCATGAACATTGAGTGCAGATGCAAATTTAGCAATAGTATCTTTCAAATCTGTCATGATTTGAGCAGTTTGAGTATTGATAGACTCTTGCTTTGCAATGAAAGAATTCACTAAATCTTCCAAATTTCTTTTAGGTGGAGGAACATATGGTGCATAATTTTGAAAATTTTGTTGAGTTTGAAAATGTGGTTGCGGAAATTGTGTACCATTATCATTCCTCCAACTAAAATTTGGATGATTTTGCCAACATGGATTGTAATTTTGAGAAAATTGTTCAAAATTTGGCCTTTTGAAATTGTTCAAAACATTGACTTGTTCATGGAGACATTCTTTAAAAGAGGACAAAGTGGGACAATCTTTTGTAGATTGATTACTTGTATCACAGATGTGACATGCAATTTCTTGAATAGCTTTTAATTGACCATTTTTTTTCAATTCAAGTGCCTCAACTTTTCTTGCCAAAGAGGTAAATCTAGCTTGGAGATCATGTTCATCTTTGAGGGTGTACATACCTCCACCAGATGTGGGAGATTGAATCTTGTTTGATGGTTCGATTGTACCTATAGTGTCCCAATTTTGAGCATTTTCAGCTAATGAATCGAGATACTCAATTGCCTCATTTGGATCTTTATCTTCAAATGTTCCATTACACATAAATTCAACCATTTGCCTATCTTCAGGTGTTAAGCCTTCATAAAATTGAGAAACAACTCTCAAAATTTCAAAATCATGATGTGGACAAAGATTAAGCAATTCTTTGTTTCTATCCCAACACTGATAAAAAGTTTCTCCTTGTTTTTGAGTGAAAGTGATGATTTGCCTTTTGAAAGAATTTGTTCTATGAGATGGAAAAAACTTTTTCAAAAATTGTTGTTGCAATTCATCCCAAGTTCGAATGGATCCCGATCTAAGATTTTGTAGCCAAGTTTTAGCTTTATCTTTTAAAGAAAAAGGAAAAAGCTTAAGTCGAATGATGTTCATGCTACAATTTAGATCATTATATGTGTTGCACACTTCTTCAAACTCTCGTAAATTCATGTATGGATTTTCAGAATCTAAGCCATGAAAATTGGGTAAAAGTTGGATAATACCAGGCTTAAAATTGAAATGAGATGCATCAGAGGGAAAAACTAGGCATGAAGGTACACTAGCACGTGTAGGATTCATGTGATCTCTAAGTGTTCTTCGTCTATCATGATCATGTTGAGATTGAATTTCATCTTCATTTTTTTGGATGGGTTCTTCCGCCATGTTTTGTAAAAATAAAGGGTTATTTCGAATGAGTCGACTACTAAGTGTACGTGACCAAATGCTCATGCAAATGCAAATGCAAAAGAATAAAAACACACAAAAGCAATAAAAATTCAAATAAAAAAAAATAAACTATAAACAAAATTAAATAGACTTGAAATTAAATTATACTTCCCCGGCAACGGCGCCAAAAACTTGTTGCGACTTTGATTGTTGCACTCCCAAGAGCAGGTTGTCAACAAGTAGTATAATTCGGTGAGTCCGAATATCGTATCCACAGGGAAGCTAAGGTAATTACAAGTTCACTACAATGTCTTTTTGTTTTTGTTTTTGTTTTTTTTTTCTTTTAATGGTTTGAATCTTTAATTGTTAATTTTTAATTGTTCAAATTTTAATTTAAGTAGTTGAGATTAAAGGATCCACTCTTGGTATTTTAATAAAGTTAACATTAATTAACATTATTGAAATCCACTTAATAAAATGGTTCCAATATATATTAAATAATCATATTTTTTATTATGTCATATATTATTATCTTATAAATATATAATATATACCAAAACTTGTAAATGTTATCAAGTATTTATTGTGGTATATATATATTTGTAAACACTAAATCAAGGTTCCCACTTTAAATGGTTGGTAAAATCAAACAAACATTTAAATGGTACCAAGAAATTAATATTATGATATTAATATATAATAAATCAAGGCATCCACTTTAAATGGTTGGTAAAACCAAACTAACATTTAAATGGTTCCAAAAAATTAATATTATGATATAATCATATAATAAATCAAGACATCCACTTTAAATGGTTGGTAAAACCAAACAAACATTTAAATGGTACCAAGAAATTAATATTATGATATATTCATATATAATAAATCAAGGCATCCACTTTAAATGGTTGGTAACACCAAACTAACATTTAAATGGTTCCAAAAATTTAGTGTAACATATAGCAACAATAAATCAAAACTCCCACTTATAAATATGATATAATAATATGTAAAGAAATAAATATAACATAAACAATAAATAATGATTAAATAATATAAAACATAGATTCTTACCTTTTAATAACCTTATTATCATGCCAAGAGTTTCACCTTTTCATCTCAACTTTGGGAAGTTAGCTACTCATTATTCAAAGTGTAAAACTTTGAATATGAATTTCACATGCTAATTATATTTAAATGAAGAAATAAAGGAAAAACAAAGAGATAAATATTATGAACTCAAAGATTTGTTCATAAAATGAGGGATATCTCAATACATTACAATGCACCCCTATTTATAGCCAAATTTGGGGAGACAACCACAAATAAAATATTATTTTTTTACACATAAGTCTTCATTGGTGTTCCAAGAAATTAATATTTTAATAAACATCACTTTTGAAAATCTTCCCATCTGAATTTTCTTCTCCACATAAAATAAAACATGTAGATATCTGAGTTGTTTGAATTGTGGTATTTTTTTTTAACCATTTGACCAAGTAATTTGAGATATATGGTTAAAATACTAGAGTATGGTAAAACTGCCACTTCTTTGGTAACTTTAATTGTTGCTTAATTTGATCCCACTTGTGAGAAGATTTTTATCTCATGCTTGCCACCAATATTGTAGATATTAACATCAACTTTCTACAGGTCCAAAATCATCTTAATCTCATTTGCAACGCCAAGTTTATTCTTGTTTTATCAAACCTGTAAAAAATAATAAAAACTTATAATTACACAACAACTTATATTTTATACAATTTATTATAAAACATATAATATTTAAACATTTAATAAAACAAAAACTATATATTTATATTATAAAACATTTAATTAATATACAATTTTTTATCTTTATCAATCATCGTCCTCACTGGATTGCTGAGAGTCAGAGTTGGCGGTGGATGATGAACTGTAGAAAGGCTCAACCCTATTGTCTGCGAATTCCTGCTGCTTTTCTGCATCTTATTCATATTTAGATTTTCAGGAGCATGCACAGTGGTAGTGCGATTGTCTTTCTTCAGGTTTACCAGAAATTGAGCAAAAAAGATCTCTTCCTCATCAGTAGTTGTGTATCCTTTAATGATCACAGTTTCATCTTCGGAACTAGAGCTTGAGTTCTTTTCAGTAAGGCTTTTTCTTTAGAAATTACATTGCATTTTATCTCGTGATCAATTCAAAATTTGCATCCTCGTAATCATCTCCCGAGGAGAAATGAAGGATAAAAGGAGTAGAGGAGGATTATACTTTACTCTTAAGCTTCTTAGATGGAACCAAGTCAAGATCATAACATGCTTATCTATTGGACCTGCATAGTGGAGGAGGAAAACGAAATCCTGATTTAGCATATTGAAACCGGGCAGATTTTCTAGGTCAATTGCATTTCATCGTTCACCAAGGGCTACTTACTCCAGGGGCACTGGATCTTTGTCCTCTATGCAATCAAGGAAAATGGCTGAGATGAGGTCGGCGAAGGGCTTTGTCAGATGGTGTTGGCACACCATGTGGAACACCTGTTCTCCCAGCCATTTCACTTCGAATATCATTAGGGTCAAAACTCTTTCCTGCCATTGTTAAAAGTATTAAGAGAGTTGGTAATATCAGAGAATATAGCAGAGAAAATCAAACGGATATAGGAAAACAATTCAAAGAGCATATACACTTAAAGATTATCATATCAAGGGAAGATATAGAGTAAACAAGGTATTCGTTGAAATGATACGAATTGGAAGATAAACAACAACCCTTCATTTCCTAATTGGTCGTGAAGAAATTACCAACGGTGACAAAAGTTAACGGGTATATTTATGAATTTTTAGGAAAAATATTGGCACAATAAAAGAAATAATCCAACGTAATTTATTTCCAAAATAAATTTTAGATTTAAAATTCACATCGTCTTAACTCAACTAAACCATCAGAAATCATAAATATTTGATTTTTTGTAAAATAGGATTTTGCACCATGTGTTGCGTGTTGAACATTTATAACCTCATGAGCAGAAAATATTCACAAACCTAGTGTGTGTGTGTGTGTGTGTGTGTCTATATATATATATATAAATATATGATCTAATTATGCCTAAAAACATATTGGAACACAATAAAATATGATAAATTGCATGTGATGTGTTCACTTGTGAGGTGTTTCGACCGATGTTGGCAACATCTCCTGACAACACACTCAATCATGAAATTTTTTAATTTTTTTCCTTTCATAAGTAGTAGCTTCCAGACTAGAAGAACGATCTTCATTGTACCTCTCTAGATAGTTTTTTTCTCTTTTCCTCCACATTTTGAAATAAATGAGATAGCTCACATACTAGAAGAAGATTTTCATTGGACCTCTAGATAGTTTTTTCCATTTTCTTTTATATACATTTTTTTCTTCTTATTCTAGTTTCTCCAAGTCACTTTTCCCTTGGGACAAGATCATGGAATATACAAACATCTCTCAACTACTTTGTGACCAAAACAGAGTATTCACCACAACCAAGTTCTTGATAGAAATTTTGAGAGCAACTGAAAGCACATCAAGAAATTAGTCGGCACAGTACAAACATCATATATGAAAAAATGAATGAAAAGTGCACAATCTATAATGTCCTAAAATGCACATTGATGTTAGGTGTTGTCCTAGATGTTATAACATCCAATCCAACATTCGCGAGTTGTCAGAATGCACACATGCTTAGAGATTTTCTGAGATCGAAAAATCTCTCGAAATCTAATGCTTTTGTGAATATTTCCCGCCAATGATTATTAGTCCCAACAAATTCCATACGGACCAATCATTTTTGTACTAAATATCGAATAAAATAATATATGATGTCAATATGTTTTGTGCGAGAATGTTGTACATTAATTTTTGAGATGTTAATTGCGCTTGAATTATCACACTACACAATGTGAGTCTCACTCTTATGGTCATAGTCTTCTACCATTTGATTCATCCATTGAAGTTGAGAGCAACAACTTCCAACTGGTCACATATTCAGATTCCGCAGTTGAGAATGATACACAATTTTGCTTCCTACTATACAAGAAAACTAAGTTATTTCCAATGTAGAAACACCCACTCGTAGTACTCTTTCTTAATCTAAATACTCAACCCAATTGGCATCACTAAATCCTAATATATTGATTGGTTTCTTATTGTACCACAATCTCACATCCAAAGTGTCTGTTATGTATCGTAACATACGTTTCATAGCTTTTAAGTACTTGATTTTGAGATTTGATTGGTACTTTGTACACAAACATACACTAAATATGACATCTGGACGACTTTCAATCAAATATAGGAGACTGTCAATGATGTTGCGATACAAGTTGTTGTCAACACCTTCAGCAACACGTCTTTGTATAGTTTATCACTAGACCTCATGTGAGTTTTCATGCGTTTAGTATTATGATTGCATAATTTTTTCACAAGATTCATTGTATACTTGCTTTGACATAAAAATATCATCATGAATTTGCTCGATTTTTAATCCAAGAAATAAACTTAAATCTCCTACCATATTCATTTCGAAAGTCGAAGTGAGGTATTCACAAAATTATTTACATGTTTTTGTGATGAAACACAAAACATAATGTCATCCACATAGATTTGACAAATAATTATATCACCTTTAGACCTATGAATAAAGATAGTTTGTCAACCTCACCTTTTTTGAAGACAATTTTGAGTAGGTATTCAGTTAACCTACCATACCATACATGTGGAACTTGCTTCAATCCATAGAGTGATTCCTTTAACTTGTAAACATGGTCCAAGTGTTGTGGATCTTCAAAGCCCTTTGGTTGTCTCACATTGAATTCCTCACTTAAGATAGCATATAGAAACACACTTTTCGCATCCTTTTGATAGAGTTTAATTTTCATATGACATGCAATAGCAAGCAACGATCGGACTGACTCAATGCGGAATACATGAGAAAAGGTCTAATTGAAATCAACATTTGTACCTATGTATATCATTGAGCAACGAATTATAAGGTAAGCTTTCAAGCCTTTTTACTAGAAAGTAAAAGGCGCAGTGAGCTGTAATTGTGAAAAGATTGGGATATCTGGCCAAATAAGATGATAGCTCTGTATATTTGTTCCCATGGTTTGATCATTTCCAGTAAAATGTGGCACGTTCGAATTCTGATTGCTTTTATGCGACATCAGGCTCGTAGAGAAAGCTGAATGAGATGTGGTAGATCGAGGCTTCCCTTGGCCACTAAGCGATAGATTTGAGATAAATAGCTTTAGCCGATCTGATCTGCAACTAACTTTTACTTTGAAACAGAGTAATCAACCGCCTTACCAGCGGGAAGAGTATTATGTTGACAAGAGAAAAGACGCTTTCTCAGGGCGGGGAGACAAGCTATTTTACGGAATAAAGGAAGGACTCGAGAGAGTGATAAGAAAGTAGAGACCCTTTCCTTATTCTTAACAATGTTTCTTGACTCATTCGTTTTGTTTTTAAAAATCCATTTGGTTCCAATGAAGTAACCGTGTTAATGAGGTGGAACTAAGTACCACATATCATTTCACACAAATTGTTCAAGCTTATCATGCTTTGCGTTGATCAAAAACTCATCTTTTAAATTTTCATTAATTTTTCGACTCAAGATTAGAAATGAAACAAGAGTGTATTACCCGAAAGTATACAAAACTCATACATACTAGTCCAATCATCTTTTGATAGTTAACTTTTTCCTCCTTCGAGTTTGTCCCCAGGTACATCTCCAATTATCTTTGATGATGGATGACTCTTTTTTTATTTTGCTACAAATATATTTTTCATCATTGTTCATACCATCATCACTTTGTTGATCCTACTTGAATTCTTTTGATCTCAGAGGTATTGTTGTGCTAGGTTGTAGGACCGAGCACTTGCCGCTTTACCAAAAGTTATAGCTAGTAGTAATAGTACAACTCAAATCTTTTAAACCGCACAGCAGCTCAAGCACCATGATTCGATCGCTCTACCAAGCAGGGATAATTATTGCACCCAACAATCTCCCTCCCAATAATTGCACTCCTTGCAATAAATGGGAATCGAACACGTGACATTGGCTCTGATACCAATTTTAGGACTGAGCGCTTTCCGCTTTACCAAAAGCTATAGCTAATAGTAATGGTGCAACTCAAATCTTTTAAACTGCACAGCAGCTCAAGCACCACGATTCGATCGCTCTACCAAGCAGGGACAATTATTGCGCCCAACATAAGTGTTAAAACATCTAGCACAACACCTACATTATCCGGTGGTATGGATACTTCCAGCAATTCTTTTGTATCATCTTGAACTATTTTCCTTTTGATATCTGCATAATCATCAAATACAACATTAATAGATTCCATAACTTTCCTAGTTCTTAAATTAAATATTTGATAAGCATGAATATTTATAGAGTATCCAAGTAAGAAGCACTTATTCTTATTGGAATCAAACTTGGCTAGTTGATCTCTATAATTTAAAACATAGCATATGCATTCAAAAACATAAAAAATTGAATATTTGGTCTCTTTCTCGTGATTATCTCATAGGATGTCATATTAGTAACATTTCTCAAATATACGTCATTTGAAATATGACATGCAGTGTTTAAGGCCTCAGTCCAAAATTGTTTTGAGATATTTTTTGAACTCACCATCACCCTAGCCATCTTTATCTTTTGCAAGGTATGATTTTTTCGTTCGAATAAACTATTTTGTTGGAGAGTCTTTGGGGCAGAGAACTCATAAGTTATACCCTTCTTATAATACAATGATGAAAACAGAGAGTTCTCGAAGTCCTTACCATGGTCGATTTTGATTTTGCTTACCTTCAAGTTCTGCAGGTTAGTAATCTTTACGAATAAACTTTTAAAAGAAAAAAATGTATTTTTTTCCCCAAGAAAGCTTACTCATTTGAACCATGGAAAATCATCGACAAAAATAAAAGAACACTTTTTACGTCCATATCTTACCACTTCCATTGGACCCATGAGATATGTAATAGCTCAAGGCAGCATGTTGTGCCGAAGTGTTGGAATGCGGGGTGTGACACCCGAGTTTGCTTCTTCTTTTGACAAGCTCGACAAACAAATGGTACTCCTGAGGATAAATTGAACATACCTCATACAACATCATGCTTACTAAGGTTCTTCAATGTAGTTTGCATGCTCCAACTTTTAATATCATAGATCAAGTTCACTTGTTTTTATATGTTCGCAGGTAAGTTCTTCTCCTTGCTATCATTACACAAGTGTTAGCCTTATCAAAAACTTCACAATTATTTTAATCAAACTTAACATTCAAATCATCATCACACAATTGATCAATGCTTATTACGTTTGAATTAAGTCCCTCGACATGAAGCACCTTGTCAAGTTTGGAAATCCTTATATATTCAGTGTTCTTTTTCTAATTATCCTTCTTTTCAACACCCCATAGGTCACTCTTCAACTCTTTCGTTCAACATAGTTTTTTAGATATTCTATTGAACCTATCATGTGACACGAGCTTTCATTATCAAAGTGCCAGAGACCTACAATGTTAGTTCTTATAGAAGTATAAATAACATGACATTTAATTTCAGCCTTATTTACCCAAATTTTATTCACTGAAGTTTGTTTGTTAGAGGTTGTTGCCGTAGATGTTGGGAAACTTTGGCAACATCCCGCCATTGTTTTAATCTATGGGTCAGGCTCCTTACCCAAGGATCCCTCCCTTGCCTTCCTTGCTCGATTGTCTTCCCAGTACATGTAGTCTTGTTTGAGCTTAAAATATTGTGGTTTGATATGACCAGGTTTGAGACTATAATAACAAATAAAATGGGGTCTCTTTTGCTTCGGCTTCTGAGTGGAGACTTGCTTCTTTGATGGGAAGACTTTGGCCATAGGAGTGACTGTAGTAGGTGTACTTGATGTGTTACTGCTTTTGATCACAAATACAGTTGGTTTTGATGATTCTCAAACTTAAAACGCATGATTGTTGAAAACTAGACTAGCCTTATCATCCTTTTCCATCATCAATATAGAGTCAAGCTTGGTTGTGCTTGTATTGAACTTAGTAAGAGTTTGAGTTGTTGTTTCAAGTTCGCCCTTGATCTTGCACAATTCCAAATATTTTTTTGCTTAGGATTATCTCAAGTTTGGCCACATCACCCTTTCTCTCAGTATTTTTCTTTGAGAGAGTCGTGTTCAATTTATTTTTTATGATCCAGTCAACATACAACTCCTCATACAATTTTTGTATGCTTTCTAGGGTGATTTCCTCATCATCAACTTCCATATCTTCCTAATCACTTGAATTTCCATCAAGTCCGTCGCTAAATTTAGCGATGGTTTTTCATAATGTCCGTCGCTATGTTTTTCATTAAATTAAAAAAAATTACTTTTAATAATTTAATAAATCTAAAAAAACTTACAATCAGACTATGCTAACAATATTTATGATCTTTACTAACATTTAAAAATTTACCAAAAATTGAAACGAAAAAATTTACCCTAAATCGAAACTAAAATAGTTTGAGAGAGAAAAATTTTAAGTGTTGTAAAGTGGTGTGGAGGAAAATAGACTGAAAACACGGATATTTACTGACAATTTGCGATGATTTTTGATGAAACTATCGCTAATGATAAACATTCGCTATTAGCGATGGTTTAAGCAGACACCGTCGCTATTAGCAACAGTTGTGTATTAATCCGTCGCAATTAGCGACCGTTAAGCAAAAAATGTCGTGATTAGCGACGGTTTAATAAAACACCGTCGCTAGTAACTTTAGCAAAACCGTCGCTAAATTTAGGAATTGCGACGGTGTTTTGTTGAAACCGTCGCTAATTTAGGAATTGCGACGGTTTTGAAACCGTGGCTAAATTTAGCGACAGTTTAGCAAAACTGTCGCTAAATATAACAAATCGTTGTTGTTTTTCCAAAAAACACGCTAATATAAAACCGTTGTCGATTGTCCAAAAAAACGCGGTAATAGACAACGGTATATAGAACCATTGTCTTTGACTCTAAAAAACCGCTCAAAGACAACAGTTTTTTAAAAACTGTTGTCTTTAACCCCAAAAAAGACAACAGTTTTCTAAAAACTGTTGTCTTTTGCTTAAAAAAATGCACATACGACAACGGTTTTCATTAAAATCGTTGTTAAAAAGTCTATGACAACGGTTTTAGTGAAAAATCATTATCGTAGGTGCGTTGTTGATTGTGTTTTTTCTTGTAGTGTTCCAAGAGCTATAACATTGAAGCAGACTGAATACTGAGTGATGTACCGGCCATGTTTTGCAACACAAGATACAACACCCAGTGGATTGACTTGCAACCAATATATTTTTTCCAAGAGTGTAGTCAGGAAAGTGTGACTTTATTCTTTATTGGATTCTTGCTCTTCATCTGATTTCTCATTGCTTAAGAAGACTTTCAATCCTTTATTTTTGTGAAATCCGTTCGCACATTCATTCGCATAATGTTCAAAATCAGTGCACTCTCTACATTGCACAGAATCAAACCTCTTAGGATTAGATTGATTCTTATCTTCATTCCTCTGTCGAAATTGTTCTTCGGTGGATGAAAAACTTTAAGATTTTTTGCGAGCTGTTAGACTTGGCAACTTAGATTGTTGTCCAATTTTATTTTTTTTAAATCTCTAATCATTTTCAAATAATCTCAAAACTTATTTTTGATTAATGAGATAGAGACTTCAAAAAGGTCCGACTCATTGACTTCTTGTGACAATTGAAGAATATTGTTGTAAGAATCATTAGAAACTTGGAAAACAATAGTCTTGATATTGAAGCACTCCGGAAGTGATCGTCATACTTTTCTGACCAATATTTCATTTGAAATTGGATCACCAAGGTTGAACGAATCATTGGCTATCTCTGTCAAGCGACGATCATACTCGGTGATTTTCTCAATTTCTTCTATCCTAGAACTTTCAAATTTAGATGTTAGCATTCTTAAATTCGTTTTTTGGACACTTTCAGATCTTTCACAATAGTTTTGAAGGATTTCTCATGCATCCTTAGCAAAAACGCAGTTAGTGATCAGAGTGAACATGTTTATATCAAATAATGTGAAGATGCCATTTAGTGCCTTTAAATTATAGTTCAAAATTCTAACTTCATCAGTTGTCCATTCACTTTTTGGTTTGATCATACTGTCACCATCTTCATCAACTCTTTTTGATGGAGTCTAACTCGTTACCATGCTCGGTCATCTATGGCCTTGATATATAATCTTATTTTGACTTCCCAAAAAAGCATAGTTAGATCCATCCAAGACAGGTGGTCGTAGTGCAGTGTTGGCAAGTGACACGTCCATTAAATTTTACCTGTTAAACAAAAATAACCATAATATTACATAGTAAAGTCTAGAACTGGCTATGATACCAAGTGAAAGAATTTTGTTTAACATTATAGTAAGTATTGTGTGTATCGGATATAAGAGTTGTCTCATATGTTGTAATGCTTGACAACATGCAAAAAAATAATATAACGCACAAATAAAAAACTTAATTAAAAATAGTACAATGATTAATAATGTCGCATGGCAAAATAATCACTAGAAAAGCAATTGAGTTTACAAAGTCAATTCTAGTGAAGAAATTAAAAAATATCTTCTTTAACAATTTAAGGAAATAAATTGCATCCTAAATATCAATAACAAAAATAATCAAAACACGAAAATGCAAATCTATGTGACCGAAATTCGGAGCAACAAAAAAATTCTTCAATCAACACTTTGTACGAGTGTTGTTTTCAGTTGTCTTCAACACATCATGACAACACAGTGAAACAACAATATTTCGTCTTTGCAAGTTCTTCAGAAAATTCTCACCAGATTTAAATATTCTCTCTTTTTTCCTCTTGTATCTCTCTCTTGCATTGTGCACCAACTATTCTTCAAAATATAGAGACTTGTGTTGATTATGAAACAAACTCTTTTTAATATTATAGATCAAATCTAGAATTTAAGAAACTCAATATTCTAGAAAGACAAATCTCTTAATATACAATCTCATTTAAAAAAATAATAATAATTTTAAGATATTGTATCTTGTAATGCAAGTCATGTATAAAAAATTTATAGTATATTTTACTCTAATGAAAGGACATGTTTCATAAATTTTAAAGCAATCTGACATTTAAATTCATAAATTAATTTTAAAAAAATGCAAAATTATTCAAATTTTTTATAGCAGTTTCAACATCGAATTCATTGCTCTTCAAGCTCTTGTATTTATAAGTCTATATTTCAACACATGTGTAATCAAGGACGTAGCCGTAAACTTTTTATCTTGTGGAATTATTTGTTTCAATTTTTTGTGACCAGAAAACACCCAAATAGGGCGTGAGGCATTGCTCATTATTTCATCATTATCTCGCCCTTTCCGACAAAGCAAATTATGTTAGAGCAGATGTCTTGCAAGCCAACGGTTGACCAAGAAATTTATTGACTCAAGTGAAATCTTTATTTTAATACAATTAAAATTTTTATGGTTTCATTTTACTTTATCTGTATACTCATGCAATCAGCATAGATAAAGTTCTTGATTATACTTGAATACAAATTAATCGTAATTCGATCTTGAAATTCATTTGCAAACACTGTATATTCTAAATTCGTTCCTAGTTGATCCAGTCATCTAAAATAAGGATAAATGCAGCTTGAGCTTGAGACTAGCATCTATGATGTTGTGTACTGTGTTTCATGGTAAAGACATAAAGATGTCCAATCATGCAGATGGGTAATCATACGATGATTGTACCGAACAACCCTCCTTCGGACTTTCCAAGTGGTCAGCATTCATCGAGAGAAAAAGTCTGTGGTTGTGATTGTACATGATTAGCCCTTACGACTCGGGACAACACTGAGTCTCTAGATACTAGGATTGTGCTTTGACTCGTTTACCGACTCCGCGGGGGTCACAAGGTGGCGAGGTAGGGTGCAATTGCGAAATATGTGGAAGCCAGTGTATTGTAGTCGGGGATTCACCGCTCACCTACGGGTATGAATATCCTATGTGATCTAACGAAATAGTAGTGCATGAAATCTCTGGACAGAGTGTGAGATGTACATTAGGGAAATAGTTCTCTAGTTGTGCATATGATAACACTATGAATATTTCATTATTGTATCACACAGCTATCGAATTAATATGCAACCCTCGATGAACCAATGATTGCAGATTCGATCGGGATATATGAGATGAAGGGACCGTGTTGTACGTTAATCATAACCGAATGGTTCTTGCAGGCACTATAAGTAATACCTAGGGAATCATGGGGAAATGCTACTAGACGCTCTTACCATGATTCGATGGGTTTGATCAGAAAATAGTTTCTGACATTCTCATGATCAAATGTTGGTGCATGAAATGTGGGCTAATTGGGGTAATTCCCAATAAAGGAAATTGTCCTGAATCACAAAGAGTTGTGAACCCACGGCTAGCTGTATCCCTGAATCATTGAGGATCACACAAGCACTGATTTACTTGTTCCCGTTGAGATAATGAATTCAATGAGTTGAATTTATAAGAAATAAGTTTGATCTGATCAATCGATAAGCTTATAAATAAATTTATAAAAGCTTCTAGAAATTTTGAGAGATTGACTGCTAAAGACAGTCAAAGGAAGTGCACTGCCTTATTTGGACATTGGTGATCTCGAAACTAAAGTTTACATCATAATAACGAACAATTTGAAATTTTCACATCGATGATATTTGATAACCGATCGGATTTATGATGAGATTAATGTAATGAGAGCATGGATCATGGGCTTGTAAGAGTATAAGCTCATTATGCTAATTTATTAAAGTTCAAATGAGCTTTAATAATCAAATTATATTTTAATTGAGTTAAAATATAGCTCATTAAGTTTCTATAATATATGATATTGATTTGTGTAATATGAAAATATTCATACCATAATTTTATAAAATTTGCACACAAAGCAAAATAATATTAATGCGTGATATTCTCAAATATATATGTATTAAAAATTAGATTGGCTATGATATGACATGAATTTAGAATCTTTAATTAAATTAATTAATTATATTAATTTAGTAAATTAAGGATTAGAAATAAATATAATGATTTTGATTCTTATTTGTATATAGGCATCCGAAAGGTTATTTTTTTAGAAAGAGATTTTCGGCTCTTCCCAAGATCAAAGTGTGCTGCTCTCGAAACCTTTTTTTTTTTTTTTCAAGAAAAATTAGGCTTGTCTTAATTAATAGTATTGAGTCGATTTTTTCTTTGTGTTCTATCTCTAAGCAAAATATCTTCTAATTTTCTAATGTAAGTTAGAAGATGAACAAGTAATCCGGTAGTGGAACTGATTCGGAGATCGAAGAAAGTTCGTGGAGATTTACAACAAGAACTACGTCCGTTAATACTGGATTAGTTGGAGCCGAGTGAATTATTCACTAAAGTATATCTTCTGAGATCCTATGTATGTTTATGTTTAATTTAAACCATACGAATGTCCAAAATAATATTTTGAATATCAAAATAAAATTTTAAAAATTCCGCTGCGCTTTGAACACGAGAAAAACGATTACCCAACAAATTATTTTCACAAAATATTATACCCAATATTTTAAAAAATAAATAAAAGAGTAGAAAATAATTAACAATCCAAATTAAAAACATAACACAACAAAAATACCCTTCAATCTTCATTTTATTTTAAACTCCACTCAAAATTATCTCCAATAATATCTCATCACTTGTATTGTTTTTTTTATATATCACCATATCTTTAATCAATATCGTCCTAGTTCTTGAATTTTTTATATAAAAATAAATTTAATGTAATTTTATAAAATTATAGAACAGTATAATAGATTTGGATATTTGGTGGAATTCTTTTGGTTTCGGATGATCTTAATTGAGAAGAAGAAGAAGAGCGGTTGTTGACTATTTGTCTGAGCTAAATGATTTGCGAATTGTGGCAAATTTAGGGTATGATCAAATGATTGAAATAGACTTCACCAAAAACGATTTTTATTTATTGTGTCCACCACTCAATATATGTAGTAATAGATATTATTAAAATAAAAAATGAATTATTGTTAATTATTTAACTGATACATGTTGAGTTAGAAATTAGAGGAGAAAACTGTTATGGCCTTGCACCAAATTGATATTTAGCACCCAACATCAAAAGAGGGGATTTATTTTTAGATGCCAACAGCAAATGTAACATTAAAAAGTCGGCCATATTATTTCAGGAGTAGGTCTCTCGTCTGACATTCTAACGGTTTTTATTTGTGAAACAAGTCAATTATGCTCATATTTATAATAAAAAGTAATATTTTTAACATAAAAAAAAATATTTTTCATGGACGACTTAAATAAGATCTCCGTCGTATAATACTGACCCGTTTCTCACTAGAGTTTTTGTGTTATTTCAAATATTCAGATCATGAACAATTTTGAAAATAAGTATCATTAATTTTTGCCGATGTTTATAGCTCATCTGTTGGTACCAAGATCTTAGTTTTTGGTATCGAGTTCGAAGTTCAATTATAACAATTTGTCCATATTAAAAAAAATAAGAAGCAGCTATACGCAAAATTATGCAAGGCACACAAGTACTAGGCCATGCCAGATAAGGAAAACTAGCAAATGCATGTATTTGGATATTCCGATTTCTCTCTTTAGATCAAATTCCTTTCTGTGATCTGTCATTAATAATATAACCCTGTTCGAATGAGTATATTATTACGATGAAAAACATCAGCATACAACGAAAATAATGATGAATACAGTGGATTCAAATCCACAAGTCACAAACACTGGAATCAAGATCTCACGACTCATTTCTACACGTACATGTATTCACCTCCACGTATGGCATTTGCAGCGCCTTTCCTCTCTTCTTCGGCTTCTTTTTCCCTCTCCTTCCAGCTTTCGTATGCATGATCATCTGTCTTCAGTTCATGCCGACATATTGGACAAGAATTATGTTCATCCTATCATGTCGAAAAATTTCAAGAGTAAGCTCGAAGTTAACTTCTTCAAAGTCAGATATTGAACAATTCCCTGAATTATGTTCATACTATCATGCAAAAAATTTCAACAAACTTGATTGAAATTTAGTCTCTTAGAGGTCGGGATATCAAGGATATAATTGAATACTTCATAGACAAGTTGTTCATTCTATAGAGTCGAAGGTTTCTAAGAAAACATTGAACCGTGGAGAAGCCAGATATTTAGTGGGACATTTAAGGGATGATGATATAATTTTAATTCATATAAAAATATATAAAAAAAAAATATAGTCTAAGAGGAAATTTAAAAGGAGGGGATGACTGCCCCT
The DNA here is from genome assembly GCF_025594145.1 of Primulina tabacum. Lineage (NCBI taxonomy): Eukaryota > Viridiplantae > Streptophyta > Magnoliopsida > Lamiales > Gesneriaceae > Primulina > Primulina tabacum. The sequence continues at coordinate 28,829,302 of NC_134563.1, forward strand.
TTTAGCCCCTCTCATCTGGTACCACCAATACATGGATAAGTCAATCTCAAGTATACTTTCTTCAACTAAGACATCACACTGATAGATAATAGCAACGAGTGACAAAAGATACCAGCCATGGTTTGAGACAAGGAGGATGGAACATGTGCTTGCAGGGTAATTCTTGCATCTGATCTTCAACAACCAAATTTTCTTGGCAAATGGAACATGCAGCATCTTTACCAAGTTTGTTCAAGTTTTCTTCTGTAACTTTAGTAACTGGAAGCTTAGCCACAACTTCCTTGCTGGCAGGTGGGACTCTAGGGCCACCAGAATCGATGTCTAGGATCTTGAACCAAATGAAAATAAGTGAAAAATCATAAGATATGCTGAGTTAACCAAAGAACGTTGTTGTTTTTTTTTTTTTTGCAATTCTTAGTTGGTAACAGATTTTATACACCCTGCCTTGAAGAATCCAGCTTGAAATTGTTTAACAAGCAACAAATCTTTCATCTAGTCTAGACAAATTGTAGCGCAATTTGCTGAATGCTATAAATTCTCGTCTGCCCTAAGTCGCAACAACTAAAAAAACAAAGGATCGGTTGATATACAGAAGCTATTTCTATAAAAACAACTTATTAATCTTTCAATGGTTATTCTTAAAAAGAAAGAGGCAGTTTTAATATTTGAAAACAATAATGAAAAACAGCCATTTTATTCTAAAAATTGAAGCGCACGCAGATGCCCAGAAACGACAATTCTGAATTCTCGGAAACTGTTTTTAAGCACTTCATTTAAATAAGTTATCCATCAAAACGTCACCTTTTTTTCCCAAAAAAGGGCTTTTCTTCTGAGGGAAAAAAAGGAGATGTGAGTCAGAGTGTCAAGACTAATTCTCAATCCTAATGGAATCAAAGAAACTCATTGGGAACAAAAGATTAGCCTAAATGCGAAATACAAAATCTAACTAATTATGCCAAACTGGTATGGGTAACAGTTATTAGTCATAAGAAAAACAAAACAACGAACAATCTGATTCTTTTGCTGACATCTCCTTAAAATCTGATTTTTCGGTAGGAAAATATATTGGTAGACGAAAGATAAATGGCGAAAGATACCTCTGGGATAATATTATCCAGCCTATCGGCCAGCTCCTGGAGTATGTTGACAGCACCTTCTGTGGTGTTACTACTGCCCAATTGCCCAGAAGATTCACCATGCAACAAGGTAGTAGCTGCGGTAAGCAAATTCGATTGCACTAACCAATCAGGCTGTGGAGGCTCGGGATCTACAGTGAGATGCCCTTCAAAGAGATAACCTGAATCAAGCATTAAAAATTAAATTAACATTCCCTTGAAAAACAATGCACCATAAGAATAAAGCATTTAAAGAGTCTGAAATTTTATTGAATGACTGCACAAAACCACGGTCATAAAGATTATGTAGAACTGAGCCTTTCCAGTACGCAAAAAAAAAAAAAACTATAAATGATATTAATAATGCAGCTCAAATATTTTAAATCATGCACCCACACTCAATGTTTCAATCATTTTATTTTATAGGCAGCAGTCATATAAATCATTTATGCAATTTTCCCCACTCAACAAATTTCTACAATAATTTTCTCCAACTAGAAACACATGGTAATTGAAACCATGAAAACCAATTCCTAGGATCATTAGACGTTCAGTCTTATAAGTTATATGTAATAAATACTTATAACACACCACAACACATTTATAATTATCGGGAAAATGAGATCTTGAAACCTCTATTAATTCTATTTTGTGTATCTCTTAGTTCTTCAGATCCGTTCTGTATTTCACCCAATTGCTCTCGTGCCTGAGTGATGCAACTCTGCAAGTGTTTCTGCTTGGAGTCATCCTTGACCATCTGCTCAGCCTCCTGGAAAAGCCTAAGCCCAGCATTCCAAAATCCAGGGGACGTGTATCTCGCCTTCAAAATAGTCCCAACTCGGCATAGTACTGAATAGAACTGCAAATGAAAAATAAAACAAGTTGATTCCTAGAGAAATGGATACTAATGTTAACTATCAGCATCCAAAAAAGGAATCTAAATGGATAATACACATAAAAACAACTCTGCAAATGAAGGATTGAACGTTTGACACTTTATTAAATGCAATGTCTGATGAAGATAATTGTGTAATTCAAATCCCTTTAAATCATACAGCATCCCCCATAACCATATTATTTTTCACTTTTTCAGTGGGTACAATTGTTACTTCCAATAAGTTCCCACCTAAAACTGCACCAATTAAAAATTACTGAATCGAATAACTCGCGGCTTAGAAGCCAATAATAGGACCAAACACATGTAGTTTTAGTCATACCTTATGCAAATAAAATCCCTCGAATCTTTTTAAATGGCAAAGCAACCCCACAAACCATTGTTGCTCCCAAAAATAAAATTTTAATCTACAAATGAATCTCTTCTAAACGTATACATAAACATTACATTTTGAATAAGGAATTCCAAAGAAATTATGTAAATTATAAATTTAAACTCACGCCGCCACAACATTCATACATGTAAACGAAGATGAAGTCGTCTCATGTTAAACAGCGTGAATTCTTTCCCATCATATCATCAATACAAAAACGAGAATTATGTGACTAGTGAACCCAAACCAAAAATGGGCAAGGAGAAAAAAAAAAGACGAAAAATAAAAAAACAGTTCATCCCAATACAACCCAGATGAAGTCAATTCCATAGAACATCTCACAAACACTGGCATATTCAGGGAAACTTTTCATCAACCAGCCATCAAACTCACGAGAGAGAAAACCTTTAATTAATTTTTTTTTTAAAAAATCGAATTTAGGGAAGAAAAAAACATACCAATTCTTGCAGAGAAGGTGAAGCAGATGAATAACGCTGTTGAAGGAGAGATCTGATGTTGGAAACAGATTCCTCGAACATCTGCTTCTTGGCAAGCTGTTTCTGCAGCTCCTGCAGCCTCGATTTCACGCCTTCCTCTTGCTCCATATTCTGTCAAGTTTTTGAAATAAATTTGGATATGTTGGATTTATATGATACGGAAGTCATTGAATGAAGCTGGCTTCTTTAGCAAGTAAAATCATTATTCGGATGGAGAACTTAATTTCAAATAAAGTATTTAATATTTTTTAGCTAAATAATAAAGATTATACGTATATAAACCTTTAAAAACAATTAAAAATATTTTTTATGTTATGACTTGTATATTCAAAATCATCATCTTTACAAAAAAAATTAAATTTTTTTGTAATGTTATGACTTGTATACCCCAAATCATCATTTTATTCAAAGTTGAGTTCAATTGATTTATCATGCGGAGGCGGCAACCCAAATTTGCATGTAATCTTTGGTTTCGATTATAATGTCATTAAGTTCGTGTTTAGACTGATGGATTTAAAATTCATAGATTTCACACATATTTTTGTTGTTTAGATAAGTAAAACTATAAACTTCAAGTTCAATACTTACGTGTTTATATAGTATTTCATATTAGACAAAAAGTTGTGTGAGACGGTCTCATGGATCGTATTTTGTGAAACGAATATCTTATTTTGATCATTCAATGAAAAAGTATAATTTTTTATTGTGAATATCGATAGGATTGACCCGTCTCATATATAAAGTCTCGTGAGACCGTCTCACAAGAGACCTACTCTTCATATTAATCTAAATGGATAATCAATTACATCCAATAATTATGTTAATTGAAATTCATTATAATTTATATTACTGCGTAAATAAATAACGCGTGAATTTAAAATTTCATATATTGTTTCATTATCAACAATAAAACTAATCGAAATATGTGGATTTCAAATTCACCTCAAATGCATCCTAAAATTTTATTTCACGAATTTTTTCGAAAGCGAGCCTTGTGATCATCAATAATCACGGAAGATGCTGATGACTTCGTCGTGGGTTGATATCACAATTATGTGATTGTAACTGAAAGGAATATTTTATTCCTAATCAATTAAGATTCGATTTTTATTTTGCATTTCTAGACTAATTTGAAAGATTTGTTTCCTTAGATATAGATAATCTTATTTTTGGGAATTATTCAATGTAAGTTGGGAACTTATCTATAAGATATAATGTACTAGCTTTGAATTGAGTTTTTATTCCTATTAAACTCTGATTTTCCTTGTTTATAGGCGACGTGTATCTATGGAGATTGAGGAAAAAGAAGAAATATATATGTGATCGAATAGTGATAAAATGAGGGAAGAGAACGACGGGAGAAGAGTTGCTTATGGTTACTGGAGTTTTACTGAATCTGATAAAATTCGGTATTGAAGCTTCGCGTAAAGAGTTTGGGTGATTGACTCACATCGTGATCGTGTTGTTGTCTAGTGTTGACAACACTCGAAGAACAACACTGACACAGAGTGTTGATCGAAGAGTGATTCTGTTTGGCTTTATGCAACACGTTCTGTTTTTATGCATCTAGTTTTTAGTATTGATTTATTTTGATGTATTTTGCTTTCTGTGAGTGTCAAGAAATTTAGATTTGTTAGCCTCACTAGTATTGGTTTATTAAAACATGTTACATAATTTTCTAGTGATTTTTCTTGCCATGAGGCATCGCACAAGTATTTCGTACTTGTGCTTGATTTAAATAAATGATGTTCATTTATTAAACTTCACGTGTGTGTTAAATATTAATTTTCGCTGCAGTGTTGTGTGTTGGTGTTGACAACACCGAGCACAACACCAAATTCTAATATACTAGTTTACAATTATTTCCTGTAAATTTATGAGCAACAACCCTTTCAGCAACTATAATCAGGTATATGATGATGTTGTTTACATAATTACATCTTAAGATTATTATACAGGACATCCTAATAAAACGAATTCTGCCTTATTTGAATCCGTTCTAAATCCCATAGCCAATGGACCCGAGAGGATTTGTCTAAACAAAAATTGAGAATTAAAAATTATTGGTATTACTCCATATTTTCCTTTAGATTTTGTTAACGTCAAATCCAAGATTCATGCTTAAGTGAAGATTAGATAAGAAAGTTATCCTTGCTTTTTAAAATTCTTCTATAAATTCAGAATAATGAAACCTAATTTCATCTCAATACTCAACCGGCCTTCAAATAATTGAAACCTTTTTTTCTTTACTTTTTTTCTCAATTGTAAACCTTATGCCTCTCTTCTCTTGGAAAATCTGATGAAAACTTTAAGGTATAGTTTGGTACATGAGATAAGAGAGAGATTAATAAATAATCTTCCTTATCCCATGTTTGGTACCTTTTTAGTCACGGGCTCGTGATAAATAATTTTATATAGGGATAAAATATCCCTTTTATGAGATGTGATAATTTTAATCTAATGATAAAAACACCACAAATAACTTAATTGCCCTTAATATATAAAAATTCTAAACCCTATTGTTCTCTCATTTCACTTGTAAGTAGAAATTAAAATAAAAATAAATGTTTTTATTTATTTTTATATATTATATAATATGATAATTATATAAATGAACTCGAGATAATTATATAAATTATCTGTATAAATCTCAATAAAATTATTAGTATCACTCGATTAACCTTAAAATTTTATATTTGAATTGACTCACAAAATTAAAGGCTCAATTATCATATTATATAATAAATAAAATTAGGTAAAAAAAAATAAATCATGCAAGCATTGTCGGCGCATGAACATATAAGAAATATGTACTCAGGTAACAACATTGAAATTATAAAATTTATTATGATAAGGTTAATTTTGTCATTACAATCTAATATATAAATTCAATCACTCCTATTAAAATCATACCAAACATTAAATATAATATCCTACAACTTATTTATCATTAACTTATCATTATATTATATATCACATGTTTATCCTATTATGTGTTCCAAACTATGCCTAAATGTACAGTGAAAGAGGTAACCCTATTTATCAATTTGTTAAAACATTTGTTTCTTTGTGGCAAATGTTTGCTTTGAACTATGAGATTCATATCAATTAGGTTTTGATGGTAGTGAGAGAGCCATCCAAACGAAATCGTAGTTGTCAAAAAAAGACCAACTGTCGAGCCGACTTGCAACCCACCATGACTAGTTGAACGAGCTTACTTGCAACATGAAGAAAAAAAGAAACATTGCTTCTATTTTATTTATTTTTATAAATAAAATGGAACATTATTGGTCCGACAAGCGTTGGACGTTACATGAGATTAATAATAAAAAAAATGATCCTTTAATAGAACATAACAGAATTGACACGTGGTCTAATAACAAGTAGAACACGTTTTTGGTTTTACCCAAAAAAATAACAAATAGTTGCCAACACGTTGTTAACCAGCGTGAAAGTGCGACTTGTCCAAGGAAGTCTTTTTGGAAATGTACGAAGTATATAACCTCGTTTCGTGAACGTCCCATTAGAAGAATATTCTTTTTCCACCTAATGTATGTTCAATTTTCTTGATGAAACTTTTAGATTTGCCTGAGAAATCTTTGTTAAAAGCATATCGAAGTTCTTTTCCCGTATTCAGTTCTTTACCTTTTTCACAGGTTTGTTCCGTTTTTTTTCCTTTTTGTTACGTTTTGCTTTAATCCGTACATAGTTTGATTGTTTGGATGATGAAATGGCATGCTTCATCGTGAACCATTCCAAGATTTTTCTATTGTTCAAGATTGCGATGTATTAGAGCGGGAATGGCGGTTCATTGTTAAGGTTTCCTGGTGGGATTTTGCATTCTTCTAGTATTTGTGAATTGATCCAAGAATATTGATCAATGCGACAGAGTTGTGCTTTTAATTTGCTTGTCTAGGTTGAGTTTTTTTTTATGTTGTTTTTAATTCGAGAGTAATTAAAATTTTATTCAACCTTCAACTTTGTAGTTCTCTTTGTAATCTGAAAAGGTACTCTTAAGATTTGTTTTTCTAACCTTAGAAATATAATCTAACGTATGGTACGAATTCTTTTAGGGTTAGTTGTTTTGCTAATCTTGTTGCAACATTTGATCTTGAATTTTGATCTTTTTGGTTTCTGGGATTTTTTTAGTCCGAGTTGTTGTAGGCATTTCTTATTTTCTCCATCGAATAATCTACTTTTGCATTTTTTGTTTGAAATTACTAAATATTCTGTTAGTTCTCGTATGAAATTAAGCAGGTTTCAATATGTTTGTGGTGTAGCTAAACTATACGAAGAGATAGTTGTCACACGGTTTCCTTCATTGTGTAAAAAATCAAGTGGTGGTTGCCTTGGATATGAGGAACAACTTTTTGTTCTTCATTGACCAGGATGGCGGGTCATCTGACATTTTTTCGACGAACCTCCTTATGCCACATGGTTCAAGGTGTCATTGGCTCTCTCATATTGCTTCATTCGTTGACAGTTCAAGATGTCTTTATCTACATGGAAGTGTTGTTCTTCAAGAGGCTTTTAATTGTATGTCAAAATTTTCTGGTGCTCTAGTGTTATGGCTTGCGACAGGGTCGAATACCAGCAATTCCAAACTACAGGGTGATCATATTGGTTCCAATTCCAGCAATAGTAAATCTTATACACATGTAAAGCATATTTCTTCAGTAAGACGGGAATTAACGGGATTTTGGTGGAAGGCGAGGTCTAGAAGGAAAACTTCCATTTTCAGAAAGATATCGAGTTTTACCCTGAAGCAATTGTATAGAGAAACTGAACGGATTCAGTCATTTCCATTGATTTCATTAGCTGCCATGTTGGTACCACCATTCACAAACGTGTAGGTGCAGTTGTTTTATCTTCTTTATTAACGATTATTGCGGTACATTCTTTTGCTTCTTTCATATTTGGTTTTTTATTTTACCTCTTCATTTTGTTTTTCTCAGCGCTACAAATGCACTAGCTTTTCCACTAGAAACAAGCTCTATGGAGACACTGACGACTATAGATCAAAAGCCCTGTGAGATTGAAATTGGAGGATGCGGACCCTTCAATGATCTTTATCTCCAGAGTTTAGCTTTTTCTAAGAATGCAGTTGAGCCCAGAACAGGCATCGAATTCCCCACCATGTTGGACAGCAGAATGAATGGAGAAAGGGATTCCAATTTCAATCCAGAGGTATGTACATCATATCTAAATCTTTTGGCCAAAGGTTTCAGTTTTCTTGCTTCTATTTTCTAATTTAGTAGTTGGCTATGACTCTAACAAGAGATGCAGTGCAGTGCATCAATTATTTGTGATCTAAAATAACTTTGATACTCTTTCCCTATATGGGGTAGTGCAATAAAAAAATATAAGAACTTGTGAGTGCGGCATATAAATTTTACTTTTTCGAATAATAAAAAACAAATGGAAATGTTTTCTCCTAAGTAAGATGGTTTTAATTTTACTTTTTCGAATGCATGATAATCACAAACAAATGGAAATGTTTTTTCCTAATTAAGATGGTTTTTACCCTTATGATTTTTATCTGCCAATCCTAATGCTGACTAGATGGAAAGAGCAGTATGCTTAATTTAATATTAAGCCATCCTTTCACATTTGCCTTTGGATTTCTGTTATGGTTAATGCTTGCTGACAATGTTGCCTAATTTTCAGGTCCTTGTTGGAACTGGATCTAGAATCATGACAATCATCAGAATTAAATCCCTAAATATATATGCATTTGGCTTTTGTAAGTGCTTGACCAGCTTTTGTAACCTTTAAAAATATTTTATTGCATCAAGTTCCTATGTTACTAGCTCATAGTGCCTCTCCCAACAGATGTTCATCCGTTTGACATTTGTGAGAAATTGGGGCCAAAGTATGCTTGCATTCCAGAATATGAGTTGAACAAGCGCCGGGATTTTTATCAGGATCTTCTTAGGTTTGTCGTAACTTTTACTGAATTATCTTATGATTTTTTTACCCGCACACACATACTGTGACTCGATTCTAGAAACCAAGTCCTATCAACCTGATTGTCCAAACATTTGACTAATTAATTGGCATGCACTGAATTGTTGTATGATTGAGGAGATGAGGTGCCTCTGCCTTTGACAAACTGTTTGTGAATTGAATGTTTCTTGGAACACTTCTCGTCAATATTTGGGCGATGTGCTGCAGGGAAGATATCAACATGACACTTAGACTTGTCGTCAGTTGCAATGGAATCAAAATCAATGCTGTGAAAGAGTAAGTTATGCGTTGCTCAAGCATTCTCATTTAAAAGATAATGATACTTGGATTGGCTGTGGGTAACATTTATTAGCTCTAAAACATCCTCGAATGGAGAAACTTTACTATTTTTTCAATTTTCTGATATTCTCCCTATACATCTGAAAACAGCTATAAAGAGATTTGCCTGTGGAGAAATGTTATATTCTAAAAAATGCCCACTTATGAAGTCTCAAGGGGCAAAACTTACGTGATTGCATCAACACTGGTTTAAAGAGAATGAGAGAAGACATATATGCATATGTAACTATAACCTACAAATGTTTCTGATTCATTTTTTCCAATTCTTTTTTGTTAGTGCTTTTGAAAAGTCTCTCCGAGCTCGATTGACAAAAGTAAGTACTTTTAGACTTTTACCTGTTATCTGTTGTAGCGTTTCCTCAAATTATTGGGACTGACATTTTTGTTTACTGATTTAGACAAACCCTAACGCTGACTTTCGTTGCATAGATGCCTTCGGTTCATTATTTTCACAAGACATTCCCTTAAACATGGTAAAGATCAAAATTTGATCTTTTAGTTTCTTATCTTATGCTCCATTCAGAGATACATTTCTGATTACATTCAAAATATTCAGGGAACAATAATTGATTTCAGGCGTACAGCTGATGGACATATAATTACTGAAGGTAAGAGGCAATAAGAACTGCAATGTTCTGCTATACTTGTAGTGGCCATCTTGCCCAACCTTTTGTGTTTTGGCGAATGCGATACAATTAATTAAGACCTTAAAATATAGAAGAAACAGTCTTCCAATTTTACGCGTAATCTCTTTTTTGTTTGTGCAGTTGGAGGAAATCACATTGGAGCAGTCCAAAGCAAAGATTTGTGCAGTAAGTCGAACTCCGCTATCTCTACTTTCTTGTTTATCATTATTTTACAGTCCGATATATTTCTTGTTACAGGGGCTTTTTTCGATATGTACATCGGCGATATACCGGTGTGCAAGCAAACAAAAGAAGAGATAGGGAAAAACGTGGCCAATATGATGAGGAAATGCTGAAGCAACTTTCTTAGGAACACTTTATTGATACATTGGTGCTCCCACTTGTAGAGATCTGTTCCATATAAATGCTATAGCAGAAGTTGGACTGGTGGTTTGAATATTTGACAAATCCCCAGACTATTACATCCGAGGTGTTTACTGTTTAATGTATTTTCCTATAAATGATTTTTTTTTAGGTAGACCAATGTTCTGGGAGCATGTCTTAAGTATATTTATAATATTATTTTCTGTGTATTTTTGCTTAAATTAAAAGTTTTTTGTGCTTCTGGTTGTTTTTAAGACATGTGCGTGAGTTGTACGTGGAACATGTATTATTAGAAAAGAAGGAAAAAATTCAAGTGGATCAATCCGTATGAAATTATGTTGTTTTAAAAAAGAAAAAATTTGTATGAGACGGTCTCACGAGTCATATTTTTTGTGAGACGGATTTCTTATTTGGGTCATCCATGAAAAAATATTATTTTTTACGCTAAGAGTATTACTTTTTATTGTGAATATCGGTAAAATTGACCCGTCTCACAGATAAAATTCGTGACACCGTCTCACAAGAGATCTACTCTTCTCTGTACTACTTGATCATTTTCTCTACCAGTAGGTGTTGTTCCCCCTTTTGATCGTATTTGAACTTCTAATTTCAATGATACAGAATATTATCATGTGGATACTTTGTCTACTTCACTTCGATTAAATCAACGGTAGACATCGAATATAATACTATGACATGCATCGTCATAGCATACATGCCCTGTACGTGAATTTGACAACGTTTAACATGGACTACTGAAAACCATAATGACAACCAACATACAAGAACAAGAGGTTTTCGACCATAAGAAATGTAGACAGCCAAAATCACATTCAGTTGCAGAAACATAAAATACAAAAAAAAAAAAAACCCAAAGATATTAAATAAGTTTACATAACATTCCTAATAATAACAATAAATAGATATATAAATGTTTAAATATCTTAGTTTATGTAACGTCTTAATGTCAACGTACGTAAACCAAATGTATGTAAACGATTTAAATTGCTTATTTGCTTTGTTTAATTGGTTTTAAATACTTATGATATGATCGATTAGGGGAATCATCGTTGAGCTACTACAGTTCGGTTTTTGAAATATTGAACTCCGATAAATTAAATCGAGTTTGGTTTTCAAACCAAGCGAAAGACACTTGAAATAATTTTTCGTAGAAATCGATTAAACATTTGGTAAAGCATTTAAAATATATGTAAGTTGAATTAGTAAAAAATAATTTGGTTGAAGCATTTTATCAAACATTTGCTATGCAATAATTTTGTATTTGAAGAACACATAAAATGCTTCAACAATGCATCCTTAAAATAATGAAAATGATAAGTAAATGCAATAAACAAATAGACACGAATTTGTTTATGGATGTTCGAAGACTTCAAATGCTCCTACGTCACCCCTTCTTCCCCTTGGGAATGATTCACTAGAACACTTTGATTTATACAACTACTTGTATAAACCCATTCAGCTAAGACTTACGCTACTGCCTAACTGAACTCCTAGCACTCAAGATTGTAGGCAGCACCTCACAATCAGCATATTGTTTAATGTCTCATATGCAAAGACTACAAACACAATGCTTTACATCTTTGTGTAAAGACTCATTCAACTAATATTTGAAGTTCAACTCTCTTATATATGTGTGAGTGATTGTGTTTGAAGAATTTATCATTTACAGTGTACATCTCAAATGTATCCTCACACAAGGACTTGTGCTCTCAACTAGCTGATTTCTTCATGCTAACTGCTCATGCTTTGAATCCCATTCAAAAGCTCTTGTTTGATCTTCTAGATGTTGTATTTATATGCCCCAACAATGATATATACGTTACACAAGAATATGACCGTTTGGAAAGTTTCTGTACTGTTTCTGAGATTGCAACGGTCAAATTCACCTTGTTGGAATTTTTCCCAACTGGTCAACTCAACTGGTAGTTCAGCTCAACTGGTCAGCAGCTGGTTCAGTTCAGTTGGTCAGTTGTTGGTTCGGTTCAGTTTAGCTAGTCAGCAGCTGGTTCAGTTCAGTTCAGCTAGTATGCTGAAATCAGCCTAGCTGATTTCAGTTTGTGAAAAACCAGTAACTTCATCATCATTTATCAGCATCTTAAGCTTCGATTCGGACTTTGACTTCTGAAGATAATTTGTAGATCTTTGTCTTAACTTTCCAACGCATACTGAATCGATTAATTCTAATAAACGAGTTGAGAGATATGGCCAAAGTACCGCAACTGCTCATTCCTAACTGATTGCTGTTTTCATGCAATCGGTTCGGTAATTGAGCGATCAGTTAGACCTTGATAACATCCAAATTTGTCCAATTGACATGAAATACGACTTGTTCCAAATTGAGTTTTCTAATCAGATAAGTTAGCGGATTATCATTTGGATCATCCAGTTTAGAGGTATGATCAAAATACCGAAGCTTGCCAGAAATTTAGTTTATGTAGAATTCAGTTTCAGCTTGCTTCTTGTTTTAATAACTTCACACTTGAGTAAATATGTTAGAAACACAACAAGTTTTGTAACATCAAAATCAAGATTGCGAACATGAAATATTTCAACAACTTACATGATGCATATTATATGAGTAAAGGCCCAATTGAATGAGTAAATAATTATATGATATGATTTCATGTGAATTGAAGATATTATCGAAATATTCAATAATAGACTGGGGAAAGGAGACCGGGAACGACCAAGATAAAATAAATATTTTTCAATAAATATTTTCAAGGTTTATTAATATGATTAAATATTATTAAATTTTTCTAAAAATGGTAGAGTTCAAATTATTTTACGAGACGAGCTTGATTTTATCCGGGAAGCCGGTTTTGGGCAAACGAAGAACTTTTAAAAGATCAAAATATTATTTCTGAAAATTAATTTTTATAAACTTTTATTTTTCAATTAGATCGATGTTATTGGGTCTAATTTACCTAAGATTACTAGGCCTAATTGCTTCTAAAAACAAAGGCCCAAAATCTAAGCTCATTAACATGGAAATTTTAAATCTATAAAATAGAAATCCTAGAGTTTTTCTAAGCACATTCAGCCGAAAATTCACACACACCACACACACAAGAATTTGAAACCTTGAGGAGGAGAAAATAAGGATTCTTTGTCGCTCGTTCGTCCTTCTTCGCTCCCCACGCTAATATCGTATATTCGAGTATTTTAAAACGCAAAGGAGCGTTTCTAAATTACTTTGATGCATCATTTAAACCATATTATGCTTTTTTTTTATTATTTTTGCATGAAAAATATTGAAGCATGAACCGTTTAATGATTGAACAAATATTTTCAAAGTTTCGATGATTTTACGTTTGTTTGAAAAACGTTTGAATTTCAAGGACATGCTGGCAGTAGAATGTGTTTAAAGGCTAGGAAAAGAGTCGTTAAGAGACAACACGAAGGCTGTAATCGAGTTGGATAAGGATGGAAGAGACCTAGGGTTTGCTAGGGTTTATTGGGCTCGCATGACTTCAAGGCCACAGCTAGGAGGGGTGATGCACCAAGGCTCGGCCATGGCTGGTCAGGGGCTCGGTGTGGGAGGTGACTTGTGCTAGGAAGAGTCATAGCATGGCTAGGACTCAATAGCAACGGGTAGGGATGAGTCCTTCACCGCAAGTAGGGATGGCAACTTTCCCCGCGGGTTTGGGGCCCCGCGGGGAAAACCCGAAATGGGGATGGAGATCCCCGATTTTTTCGGGTTCGGATTCGGGTTCGGGGATTTTTTTAAATCTCCGATGTAATTTGAGACGGGTATGAGATTACTATCCCCATCCCCAAAATCCCCGAATCCGTCCCGAGAATAATATCAATAATAAAATAATAGTATTATTAATATTAATAATATAATAATAATATATATTTTTTAAATATTAATAATCTTATTATTATTAATATTGGTATTGATATTAATATGAATATTATCTCTAATAATAATAGATAATAATAAGTTTTGGTTTGAGAAAATCTCTGAATTCGTTATCGTCTTGCAATATTAATATTTTTGAAACGGGGATGGAGGCGGGGATGGGAAGTTGATCCCCGAAGTTTCGGGTTTGGGGATTCCCCGAACCCGAAAAAACGGGGATTGGGACGGGTATGGGGGTGGGGATGGAATTCGGAGATGGGGATGGGAAAGGCAAACCCGCCCCCGCCCCGGCCCATTGTCATCCCTAACCGCAAGGGCTCTTCCCATGCACGCATAGGTGCGACTTTAGAGGGAACGGTTCGTGTCTTGGTTGGGGTGGTCTAGGCTTGTCCAGTAGGGTCTAAGGCCGAGGCGGCTTGGTCCAAGATGGCTTGATGATAGTAGGAGAGACTCGCGCTGCTAAGGAGTTGATCGCGCATGGGCTCTTGCGTGGGCTAGGTATGCTGGTCCAGAAGGGTTCGACGAGGGTCTAGAAAGGTCAGGGCTTGGTCTGGGCGAAGGTGGCTTGGCCATGGTTCGATGGATTTGGGTCGTGGCTCGATGGGGGCGAGTTAGGGTTCAAATTTTCGAGTTTAATGGGAAAAGGTTCGAACCATGGTCCATGGGGGTCGGTTCTGGTTCACGAGGGTTGTTTAGGTATGAAAAGTTTTTTGTTTAAAGTTTCGAAAGAAAATATTTAAATTTGAATTAATTCGAGAATTAAATGCTTCACGAATTAGTAATTAAATAATTAAATCGAAATCATCGAGTTTACGTTAAATAAAATATTAGAATTCAAATTTAAGTTTAAATAATTATTTGGGCTAGTCTTGAGTAAATAAAAGTGAGAGAAGGTCTAAATCGAGAAATTTTAAGTCCAAGGGCAAAACAGTCATTTTACATCTGGGTAATACGAAAAGGGTTTGCAGTGTCCCGAGGGATCATAATTCATGCTAAATGATATTTAAAACATTTATGATGAAAATACGAGATTTTATGATTTATGGTAAAACTGTGAAATTTTTATTGTTAAATGCTATTTTTCAAATGTGGAAAGAACACGGCATTTTATGATTAAAAAGAAAAATATTTTGAATGATGTGAATTGACTCTAACATAAAGGATATGATATATGATTTTGGGAATATCGTGAGGGAGAAGGCCTCAGAGCGAGCCCGTTTACAGGAAAAAACCCCAGATAGAGCCCAACAATCGTATTTCCATTTTACGTCGGCGTCTAGTGCCTGTCCCCATGCACAATGGTGAGCTAAGACTGATCAGTTGACCAGAGGATAAAGCTAGTCACTTTCAAGGATCAAACTTCACCCAAAATGATAAACAATTGAAAGCTTTACGATTTGATGATTTATGATTTATTCATGCTTACAAGTTTATTTTTAAAAAAGTATGATTTTAATGCATGTGCATGTATATATATTATTTGCTACTCTTGTTTAGAACGTGTTGAGTCATTAGACTCATTAGGTTTGAATGGTGCAGGTGATGATGATATTGAGGAAGGTGCTGACGCTTGAGTGGATCGAGTCCGGCAATACACTTCCGAGGGACTTTATTTTCCGCATTAGCTTGATAGTCAAAGTTTTAAGGATTTTGTTAATGATTTAATTAGAGATTTTTATGATTTATTTTGAAGTTAGTTTGATAATGTTAAATGTTGAACTTGAATGTTGTTAATTCACGATTTAGGGATTTTTATGCACTTGAGATTTTAAATGTTAAATTATTTTGATTTATGGAAATGCTAAGTTATTTTAAATGGTGAATTTCGAAAGTATGTATGAAAAAAATAGAATTTAAAGTTTAAAATTAAAGGACGTTTCAGTTTACAATTAACCAACGTAAGCCATATGAGACACAATTGAATTATAGAAACAACAGCATTTTCCTTCAAAAGAAGTAGAGAAGATGGCAAGTCAAATTTGATACTTTGGCCAACGACTGCAACTTTCTTTCTTCCAACTGAAATATCAGTTTCATGAGAAAAGCTCCAGATAACTTGTTTCCTCACTAAAAAAAAAATTTAAATTCTCTTTTAGAATTAACTTTTTGTACCATCAAGTATTGTGCAGGAAGTTCGAGATAGATGTTTCTTTACAAAAAAAAAAAAAAAAAAAAAAAAAAAAGATGTTTCTTCTACTTCAAACTCATCTTCTCATGCTATCAAGCATTGTACAGGTATATATGAATGTGTATATCCGTATAATGCATCAATAGTTCCCCTTTTAAGGTGCAAGGGACAAACAAAGAACCGAGCAAAGGGGCCTAAAAAATTCTGTGTAGATGTTAGGTTAGGTATAATTACAAGCCTAAATAGTTTTTTTTTTTAAAATATAATCAACGACTAACCAACTTAAACAAAAGACCCAAAAATATCTTTGGGCTTTTTTTAAAACCCTAGAATATTAAATGTGGTTCAAATTTTGTCAAAGACGCCAAAGGGACAAACGATAAAAAAAGAATGTATGATTTATTTCTCTATAAATAATGTTTTGTTATGATATTTGATTATAATATTTTTATTTTCAATATTATATGTTAATATATATTTTAGACTGTATTTTACATTTTTTAAATTAACTACTAACAAAATAATTAATCGGGGCCCAACTTTTTAAATTCCTTTTGGGCCTGAAATTTGTCTAAAAGTGTGGCGGTGAATTTGTCCATTTTATCGCAACGTATCAATATTCGAACGACGTGAAGAAATTACATTTAGTTTAAAAAATTATTTTATTTATACTTTTATATCTATAATAATGACATACCAAAAAATCACAATAGAAAAATATCATGTAATAAAAAAAATACAGAAATAAAAACAAATCAGTATGCCTATGCACCAACAATGAAACATCTACTACATAAAATACTACTAGAATTTTTTTTTTTAACTCATTTTCGAAAATTATATCTTTATGAATATATGCGATAAAAGCTGAAAATTTCGTATTTTAAAAATAAGTATTCAACTATTAGTAAAAGCACTGCAGTTAAAAAAAATATGACGAACGTCAAATCTTAGACTGTCGAGCAAAATAATTCAAAAGCGAAGCATGCAAAATCTTAACAACCATCAACATATAAAATGAAAGCGTATGAGAAAAATATCCAATGCAATCCTATCTCATAAACATGATGCCTATGCTCACCTGCAACATTCACACCTAGTGAGTCTAAAGACTCAACATACCTGTAACGTTAGAGCAAGTACATATACGTAGTAGACAATAGTGAAAAGTATCCTAGTAAAAATACATTTCATGATCTTTAAAGCCTAAAAGTAAACATAATAAAGCATACGTGTCAAAGCATATCTCAACATATCATCATATACGTGTTCATCTCTTTTAATTGAATTTCATTCATTAGTTGTAACTTTTCGTATCAGCTCTATCGTATCAGTTTTATTCGATGCATCCATCTACGTATAACTGTAGTACCCGGCAGCGGGGACATCAGCGACAGTATTACCTATCCACTGAGCCTTCGCCTTACAGCTCATCGTATACATATTAGTCACAACCAACTTCCATCCTTCAAATCATGTCATCATATTCATCACTTATCAAAATCATGCATATGCGTAATTTTCCTTAAAATAAAGCATGCAACGTATTTTTCATAATTTCATAAAAGGTCATATATATGATAATATAAACTTTTAAAACATGTCAAAATCGTGTTTAGGGCGCTGTTAGGACTAACCCAGGTGCAAAATGACCATTTTGCCCCTGAAAACTCTAATTTACCATTTTACCCCTGGATCTCAGAATTTCGACTCGAATACAACCAAACTCCTTAAAACACCTAAAAACATAATAATAAGCATTTCTTAGACGTAAACTCGAGCATGTTTCACACTTATACGATTCGTTTTAAAACTTGGACGGGGATCCCGATTTTAACTCGAATCAACTCGAAATTTAACCAAATCTTTTCCAACTTAAACCATGACCCAACCGTGCCCTACCAGACCCTAAACCACTTAGACCAGACCACTTAAGACCCTCGACCAGCCCCGGAAAGTTGCAGGAATTTTCTGCTCTAGCCAACTACAAAACCCTAGCGCCTCAAACCATGAACCTTTGACCTTAGCCCACACGAAGCCGGACCAGCTTCGAACCAGCATACCCTAGGACCATGAACAAGCCGAGAGCCCCTTCTTTGACCAACCTAACCATGCACTCAGCCCCCAAGCTCGCAAACGTGCGGTTTCATCAAACAAGTGCAGCCCGAGTCAAAGCACTCTTCCCTCGCGATCTGTCGCCTAGCCCACATGCGGCTTGCTCGAGCTATCCCAGGACATGTCTCAGACCCATCAGAGCCTGGACCACAGCCTGGAACCACCCTTGTGTCGCTGCAACCCGAACTAAACCCATATAGCCATTGCATGCTCTACACGGCCCAAACACTCAACCTGAAACCAGCCATGTTTCGATCGGTTCTCAGCCCTAGGTATCCATGCTCTGCACGTGATACAGCCCCTACAACACTACATCTAGCAGCCCCATTGCAAAAAAGCAAAGAAAACGTGAGATATATGAACATACATATTTCATGACAAACCGAAGTCAAAAACGTTTTAACATGCAAGGACCAAGCAATCTTCATACACGACACACATATCATCATATATGCAACATGAATGATGAGAAAAAGAAGATACATGGCGTGCCTTAACGTTTACGTGCTCGAAAACTCGAAGGTATTCGCATAGGACTTGCACTGGAGAGGTGGGGAAGAAGCTTTCTTGAAAACTATGGAGGAAATCGAGAATGGCTGCTGGTTTTTCTTCGAAAATAGGCTGCTGAAGGAGGGGAGGGGCGACCGTGCATAATGAGTAGGGTTAGGATTTGATGGTGTAGGGTTTAAGTAGATAACTCATGCATAAATGGACCCTAATAAGAATTAAATGAATTTTAAAAAAAAGGTTTTGGGCCCACTAAACACTAAAATTAACTTATCAAGCCCAAATACACTCTCGAAAAATATTTCGTTTTGGTACGTTTTTGAAAATATTGTCCGAACCCTCAAAAAATCCTCCATATCGATAAAATTTGTGTACCGGTTTAAAATACGGTCCGACGAGTAAAAATACTCAACCAAAGCACATTTTCGAAATTCTCCCTTAAATACATCTTATATTAAATAATTATTCAATAAAAATATTTTTCATGATTATCCCTGGTTTCCGTTACTCATTCGAGCGCGAAATGCAACTTAAAATCTTAATGCATGAAATTAAACAACCAATGAAATAAACACCTAATCATGTAATAATCATGCAATAAAATGCATAAAAATCATTAAACACATATTTTAAATTAAACCCTAGATTGCATACAGTCGGGTTACGTAGTTCGAATTTCCTAGACCTTACAAACAAACTCAGAAAGTATCATAAACATTAAAGTTCACATTTGATCAATTCATAGACTTTGGCGACTAATTATGCCTTAGCTATGTCATCTGGCAGGTCCTAAGCAACGAGCCTGATTCTAACATTATTATGTGTACTCTTTTTCGTATTCACATTCTTTTGAAAAGTCTTATTATCCAGTAACAAGAACCGCTAAATCAAGCACTTGAAATCATCTAAAACCAAGAACTATAACACATAAATATCTAATTTTTGAAATAATATTGTTTTATGCTACCATGAAATAACATAGATTATAAGTTTATAGGTCACAAGGATTTATAACTAATAGGAAAAAATCTTTTCACTTGTGTTATAATTATGTGCAAGATGAAAGATAGGGTTGTTTTAATACTATTTTAAATTTTCCTGTTGAAGATGGGAGAGCATACCTGCAACCAAACAAATTAAATAATAAACATTTGAAATGCAAATAAAAATATTAATTTAGACAAAAACTTATTAGAGACGATTTATTAACACAAAATAAATTACAAATCTAAATCGTCGTAGATCATGCACATTCAATTTCAAATGTTGCGTATATTAAAGACATATTATAAACACAAAAGCAATTTCAAACACCAAATTAGATATTCAAAATATTATTGTGGAGCTAAGGAATTATTCTTTTCATATGAAATCATATTATCATTGTATGAAATCAACAAATCTAAAATAAACAAATCAATCATATTAGTAAATTGAGTTTTTTCATCATATACAAAACCAAATACATAACCCACTTAGAGATTATTATTTATTAATTATTAAAGTTAACTTTAATACCTCACATATATTAGTTTTCATTCTTAATTAATGGAAAAAAAAATAAAAATAATTGTACGAATAGGCATTTTGTCAAAATATAAATATCAATTATTCTCTTCCTATCTTCGTAATTATTCTTCTTATTATTATAATAAATTACAAATTCTCAAGAATTTTGAATAATTAAAATATGTATTAAAACTTCCAACTATAATAGTAATTAATTTAGGTAAAAATCATAAACATTCTCGAGAATTATTTATTTCCAATTAAAACATAAATTCTAATCTTTAATATATATCCATTGAAAAATTAGAATAATAATAACATATAATTCATGAAAATGAAAAAGGAAACATGTATTTACATTAATCATGATTTTTTTTTTAAAATGTCATTTTTGATTTTTCTATAAAAAAAATAAATCATTAACTTGTTAATCTTGAACTGCAAGTGCTTTAGGTAATTTTCTACAAATTAAAAAATTTTCTTATCGTTACCACGTGAATTTTGAAAAATAATGTGGACAATCACAAGCTGGCAACTGAATTTAAATGATGGAATTTCTTTGAAAGAAAACGAGCTATGCATTCTTTGTTCCCAATTGTTAAGGAATTCAATTCAAATTTCAGGACACAATCCACCAAGATATAACTCAAGGAATGTAAGTAATTTGCATGCTAATATTCTCTCATTGTCCTTACATATTTTTTCGTTTTTTGGTGTATTTCAAATCCATCTCAATTACAATTACATTTAGCTAAATTAATAAATGATGGATGAGAAATTCAACTAATATAAATTCATCCAAACGATCAAATTAATATGGAATGAGGAATAAACTTCATTCAAAAGTCAACTTAGCTCTTCAGAACTGATGGACATACATCAATGTATGCATAAAGCAACAACCTGACAAGTGAACTTCCAAACTATAGAAACTCCACCTCTTCTAGACTGTGACCCCAATGTCAACAATAGTCTTTACATACAAAAAGAAACGAAAGATCCATGTAATACAAAAGCAAATGAAACGCAAAGAAAGCCGGCTTCAATTGCCCAAACATGTAACCATAAAGCACCTCTGTAGAGCATGTTACAGTAATGACAGTGAAGATGCAAAGAATACAACAAAAAGGCATCGTTGCTAAGATATTGAATTCATTTATGTACATAGCTCAATGAAAAGCTTTAGAAAGATTCACCTGATCCTTGGAGTAAATTTACTACCTATTCCTTTGTACAATCACAGGATATCCTAACCTAAATGTGATTTGAGTAATCTCATGGCATCGATCAACATGTAACACTTCTTCCATCATCTTAAACCCTGCCAATTCTAAAAAAAAACTATCCTTGTCTTAGGCAACTCAACATTCCAAGCAAACAGGGATAAGAACCAAGATAAATGCATGGTACCTCCAGTGTCCACAGCTGGACACATGATCAACAAGCCATACCATCAAAAGGAAGTGGGATAATATTTTACTTCAGAGTCTGCTGCGGTAATTTGGCTGAAGGATATTCTGAAAGGAACTCTGGAAGCTCAATATCTGAAGGATCTATTGCCGGAATTGCCATGTGTACATCTTCAGTGGAGAATGGAATGCTGCAGAGAAACGAAAAGGAAAGCAGCAACACATAAGGAAACTCTATCAACAGTTTAAATACACGATTTATTGTAATACACAGCTATAGCACCATTTATGCAAAGAGGACAAAATTTAAACAAAATGCAGGATTTTCATTATTGAAATTCGTTCAACCAAGCAAACCAAGCAGCTGGTGCAAAAGTTGGATATAGAAGAGTTAATAGCAGAACAAGTTATGCACCATATAATTCATGAGGTTAACCATAATTTCATATAATATGCAATTTTTCACTAATATCTAACACAGCAGCAAGTTGTTACCTAAGATCGCCATCCAATAAAAAGGAATTTGATGACAAACTCTGTGAATCCTTATTTACAATCTCCCTCATCTGGGACACAATGTGAGAACCGAAAATTTCTTCAAACTTGTTAATTAATCATGTGTAGGGAGATTGAAGAGCTTAGGATCTTGGATTATGGTATTAAGTGAGAAATATATTGGAAATCCTTGTATTGGAGATTTTATTATTGAAAATCTTAATTATCAAGTCAACAATATTCATATTAAGGCATGCAATTTCGAAAATTTGGAAGAGAGTCTTGCAAGATTTGTGTATCATACAAATTAAAAGAATTAAGGCATGATTTTGCTAGGAATTTTCGAAAATCCAACCATATTACATGCCAATTTATTGTGATGGTTAGATACTTAATTAGTTGGAAGCAAATCATCCAAGATTGCTCAAAATCCTTCCCACCTAGCAACCTAATTTTCGAACAAAGGGAGGACAAGGAAATCAAGGGATAAATCTCACCACTTAGGTAGCTGAATTTCGAAATTAAGCAAGGAGATTTGGAGTCAATATTGTAAGATTGAGGCAATTTTTAGCATGATTTAGATGCCATACTTAGTCTCATACTCCTCCCCTATAAATACCACATTAAAGCCTAGCATTCCCTACACAAGATTTTCGAAATTTCCCTTGCTGAAATTCTCGAAATTCAGCAGCTCCCCTAGCCGAAGCTCTGCCCGAAAATTGTCCCGAAGTTAGCCTAAAAATCGAGCCGAAGCGCTGCCCGGACGAGGAGCGAGAAGCGACCTAAATCCAAAAGCCAAGCACCCACGTTTTTTTAGCATTCAAACACTGTAAGTGGGCTTGTTTTTAAACTTAAAATTTCGGTTTGTGCATACATGTTTTTCGATTTTTTTTTATAAAAGAACAGTAATAAAAAATCGGTCGAGCACCGTCTCCCGAGTCCCGTCTATACGTTTTTATGAAATTTTGGTACGTTATGTTTGACACTGTGAGGACTCCCTGAAAATGGGTGGAATTCCAACATATGGCCCTTAACGGTGGGATAGAACCGTTTTATGGCCTCGCCCCCTTAGAGGATTAAAACTTAGGGACCGACGTCAGTAAACCGTTAAAGGTGAAAAATCGCAGTGTCGTTATGTTATGATATAATGTTACGATTATGAAAAGCATGGTGTATGTATACGTTATTTTCGAAAATTTTGGAAAATTTTTATGTTGTGTTCGATATCCCCGCTTGCTGAGTATTTCCCAAAATACTCACCCCCCTCACAACCTGTCACAGAGAAATCCGAGGAGGAAATCGAGGAGGAGGAATCGGACCATTTTTGGGGCTGGCGAATTGCGAGACTTCAAGATTTTAGATTAGGTTGAACTTTTAATTTAGTTTTACGTTTCCGCAATCAAACTCTGGCGTTTTTGAGATTTCGCTATTGTAAAGACAATGGTTATTTCTTTGAGATTATGATGTATAAACTGGTTTCGGTGTACACTATACTACAAAGGCTTGTTGTTTCGATTGTGTGATTATTAAACGCCGGTGTCAATCCCGAGTCTAGGGGCGTGACATTTAAGTGGTATCAGAGCCGCCAGGTTCATAATCCGGCTGGGAAAAATGAGAAAAATTTTTACAAAAAAAAAAATTTCGGTGGGATTTTTGAGTAAGGCCGATGCTATCCCCTCCGAAAAGGCCCAAAGAGCGATTTTCACCACTTCGTCGTGATGTAGGGGTCGAAATCGCGAAATTCATTCGTTTAGGCCTCCGAAACGTCGTTTTTGCCGTTTAGGAAATATTCGTAGATCCTATAACTTCTCATAGGAAATTTCGAATTCGATTCCGTCGATTGTTCTGGAATCCTCTCGACATATGCTTCGAACCCATATGTCTAATTCCAAAATTTCCATTTTTGGAAAAAAAAATATTTACGTAATTTTCGAAAATTTCATATATATTGCATACTGTCCATTATTCTACATTGTCTCTTTCTGATTATGAGCATTTCCATTTTTGATTTCAGGAAATGGCTCCATCTACTACCTATCGACCCCACACCCGTGCCCAAGCTGCTATTCGTTTGAAGGAGCTTGCCCTTCACTATCAGTCCCGTCAGATTCAGCGACTTAGAGCCAGACTGAGTGAGAGGAAGAGGGAGGTCAAGACTTTAGCAGCCGAGAAAGAAGAGATTCGTGTCCGCCTTAACCAGTCTATCTATCAGGGTGAGCTAGTTAGAGGTGATAACATGGACCTAAGAGATGTCATAGAACATTGCAAGTCTCAACATGGAAAGTTACGAGAAGATACGGAGCGTTACCGCAAGGAGCTGGAGGAAGAGAAACAGCAGAATGCCAAAGGTAAGAGGAGACTGGAGAATTCAGGTGAGGCCATGAACAGCCTTGCGTATGTGAACCAACGTCTGACTCAGCAAGTTGAAGCACTGAAGGACCAAATCAAGCAGAAGAAACAGTACCATCTGCAGTATCAGCAGCATTGGAATGACGAGATGGACGTGGCTGATGCGGAGATACAGGGACATAAGGCACAGGTGGCGCAGCTCATGGAAGAGAACGCCCAGCTCACCCATATGGTGGAGATACTGCAAGAGGAAGAGCCAGAGAAGGAACCGGAAGAGGAGGAGCCGATAGAGATAGATGAGCCTATAGCAGCAGTTGGCGACGGAGAGATAGATGACTAGGCTGTCTTAGTGACCTTGCTTTATTACTAGGAGTTATTTTATCCTTATTGCTATGTTATTCAGCACGATATGTTTTCATTCAGTACTATTTGTTTCCATTCAGTTGTTCCTCAATGTTCAAAATTAATAAAGTTATATTTATTTACTTATCTCAGTTGTTCCGGCATAACTTATTTATTCAATCATGTCGTTATGCTCCGCAAACTCTTAGAAACGTTTAAAAATTGTAGGAAATGACCGGTAGACCTCTAAGTCAAAATCGCAACCCTCGCTACGCTAACAACAACAATGCCAACGAAGGCGATAATGGACCGCCATTTGGGTTCAGTCTTAACCAAGCAGACCTGATCGTGGCAACAACACTGCAAGGGTTAGTGAACCCAAACGCCAATCAACCACCACCACCTCCATCACAGCATGGAATCAAGTTCCATTATGAATCACTGCGCAAGAACAGGTGCCCAACTTTCGGTGGCGCTGCAGACCCTGAAGTTAGCCAGAGTTGGCTGAAAAGTGTGGAGACTCAGCTACGACTGTTGGAAGTCCCCGAGGCACTGAAAGTGGATGTGATAGTACCTTTCCTGGAGGATAAAGCGGGCAAGTGGTGGGAAGCAATCTCGCCAGCCATGACAGCTGCAGGACCAATCACGTGGCAGTGATTTAGAGAAGCCTTCCTGAAACAGTATTATCCAGCCGAGGTCAGACTGCAGAAACTGAGTGAGTTTGAAAACTTCATTCAAGCTCCGGATATGTCAGTCGTGGAATACACCTCCCAGTTCAATGATGGTCGGATGAAGCCTTGAAATTGCATCGTTTCAAGAAGGGATTGAACAGTAGAATCCACTCGGCTTTGGCAGTCTATCAGCCAACGAATTTTTCAGACCTGATGGGCGGCAGCTATCCGAGCTGAAACTGATATCCAGCGCAGGGAGAAGGAATTTAAGAACAAAAGGCCTATGAGTAGTCAATCCCCACATAACAGCTAGACTTTCAAGAGGCCTAACCAGTCTGGTGGACCATCAAAAGGGCCTTCACCTGCCACAAACTACCAAGCTATTAAGCCTTGCCCAACGTGCCATTTACGACACCTGGGAGAGTGTCATAGAGTGAGCGGTGTGTGCTTTGGATGCGGGAAACCAGGACACTGTATGGCAGAATGTCCAGACGCCACCAACAGAACTGGGCCGGGTAAAGCAGACGGGTCAAACTCAGGAGTGAATACCAACAAGCCACGGGAGAACAAACCGAATGCCAGGGTGTTTGCCATAACGCAAGAGGAAGCAGACGACGCGAACGATGTCGTGTCAGGTACCATATTTATTTAGCAAGTGCCTGCTTATGTGTTATTTGACTGCGGTGCTACCCATTCTTTTATGTCTAAGAGATTTGCTAAGAAGTTAGGATGTAAGCCCGAGAAACTAAATGAGCCCTTTCGAATAGCCACACCTACAAGTAGGGCCATTGAAACTCAACAAAATTTATAGAGATTGTAAGATTAGTATCAGTACTCAGACTTTTAGCGCCGACTTGATACAGTTGATCATGGTCGATTTCGACATCATCTTAGGGATGGATTGGTTAGCCAAGAACAATGCAATGGTAGATTGTAAAGGGAAGAAAGTCAAACTCATCACTCCGAATCAGGAGGAAGTCGTGTACCAAGGTAGATCCAAGAAACGGAAATCATTGCTTTCCGCATCTCAAGCTTGGAGAGCCTTGAAATCCGGAGAAGACATCTACCTAGCAGTGGTCAGTGAAATAAAAGATGAAGTCGAGCTGAAACTGGAGGACATCCCGATAGTGAGAAAGTTCCCAGATGTTTTTCCAGATGAACTCTCGGGGACGGTCCCGAACCGCGAAGTGGAGTTCGAGATCAATCTGGTTCCCGATGCTGCACCAATCTCTAAAGTACCTTACAGAATGGCACCAGCCAAACTCAAGGAGCTAAAAGAACAACTCCAAGAATTCCTAGATAAGAGGCAAATTCGACCGAGTGTGTCCCCATGGGGAGCTCCAGTACTCTTCGTGAAGAAGAAAGACGGAATTATGAGATTGTGCATCGATTATAGAGAACTGAACAAGATCACAATCAAGAACAAATACCCTCTACCTCGGATAGACGATTTGTTTGATCAGCTTAAAGGAGCCGCCGTCTTTTCTAAACTGGATATGAGGACAGGATACCACCAGTTGAAAGTTAAGCTGAAGATATCCCAAAACAGCCTTTCGAACCAGATATGGACATTATGAATTCACAGTGATGCCTTTTGGTCATATTAACGCACCGGCAGCATTCACGGACCTGATGAACAGAGTATTCAAGCCATTCTTGGATCAGTTTATAGTGGTATTCATCGACGACATCCTCGTCTATTTCCCCGATAAGATGAGCCACGAAGAGCACCTTCACCTTGCTCTGCAAACTTTAAGAGAGAATAAGCTATATGCCAAGTTTAGCAAGTGTGAATTCTGGCTAAGGAATGTGTCATTTCTAGGACACGTGATATCGAAAGAAAGAGTGTCAGTGGATCCAAGGAAAGTAGATGCAATTACAGAGTGGCCAAAACCGAAGAACGCCACCGACATCAGAAGCTTTTGATTCCAATTTATTGTTTTGGGAATCATAATATTACTTTTATTAATATCAGTAATAAAGAGAGTAGTTTCACCTCTTTTAGAACTAATTTGATTAGTATTAATTCTAAAATTAGAGATTGTCGAATTCATAACTTTATAACAAATTCTATATAATAAAACAACATTTTCTGTACCATCTATCATATCGAAGCCTTCAGTTTTTATATTTAATGTGAGGGCTTTCATGATATTTGGATCAGAAAGGGAGATCGGAAAATTAGGGAAACAACTAAAATTTATAGGTCCTTCACATAATGAAGACTCTACAATTCCTAATAAGGAATCTTCAAATTTGTTATGCCTTTGATCCCGTACTAGGATTAAAGCCGAAGTATTTAAACCTAATCTGATGAGTGGTTTTAAGCCTACTTGAATCATACCCAGATGCATAAATCTATAAGATTTCATATGAATATTTATGAGATTTTGAGATAACAGACTAAAAGAATCATAACCTCCTTTTAGAGGAATAGCTTCTTCAATAGTTTTTATAATATAGTCAGATTTAAAATTAAATCCTTTAGATCTATATATCTTCGTATTAGAAGATACTGGTAATTTCCAGTTTTGAATATTTTTCTCGAAATTTTCGGAAATAATTAATTCTTTATTTTTAGTATTACTACTTGAAGATTTATTCTTGTTAAAAGATCGTATTATTTTATCCATTCAGGAATTTAGTAGATACGGTCAAGGATTTACCCCATTATGGAACCCGACTTGTAGAGCTACAGTCTTCCTTAATAAGATAAAAGAATATGATATTTTACAAGAATAAAACAACTTTATTGAAGATTTTCTTCAGATAAAATGGCTCTGATACCACTATTACAACAACAAAAATCACAAAAAACCTTAATAAAGGTAATCTTCAGCTTTACGCAGCAAGCTGTGAGCTCTGCTTCTCGAATGCCTTTAAGGTAATGTTGGATCTCTCCAAATGTGGATAAACAAACCACTGTTTATAAACAGGATTTATCTCTGGATCTTTTAATCGATTTTCAAGTTCTTCAATTTGAGTTTTGATTAATTTAATTTTCTTTTTTAAGATTTTCAAATAATTTGCAGATGGCATGATATAATCAAATGGAGGATCATAAATATAATCATATGACATAAACTTACATAAATCTTGATGAATTGATGAAACTAGAAACTGAAGTACTTGGAGAAAACTTCGGAACTCTTATTATCAGAGAGAGTAGTAGAGAATATTTTGGTGTGTGGATCACAAAGGGAGTCCACTCCTTAAATAAAGCAATTCCACTACTAGCTACAGTACAATCACGAATAAAAACTTGCCACATAAAAGTAAAAATTACAAACTTTAATAATACACAACAATAATGCATGACTTTTAGTCGAGACATAGTTCACAAAGCTCGTGACTTCCAGCTCACACATCCACCGTCTCATGCATTCAATAATGCAAATATGTCTTCACCCTCGTATGGGTCCTGAGCATCTTGTAGATCATCTTGATCGGTCATCTGTGTATCGTCTTCCATTTTTTCCTTTCCTTTTGAGGAGGTTGATTCTTGAGTGGATAAATTTGATTTTTCACCAAAAACTTCTGTAAACATAGAAGTAATGGTATCCTTGTCCAAATGTTGAAAAAGTTCTTTTAACAATATGGTTTGTGTTGGGGTGTCATGATTCAAATTCTTCATAGTTTCTCTGTCAACTCCCAAAGCTATTACTCCCTGTCGATCATAAACTTTGCCTTCTGCAAAGAAGTCTTCTTTTCCCCACCATTTTATAAGAATTTTCCTAATTAATACAGTAGGGGCAAATTTAATTTCAAACTTTTATGAATTGATGAATATCATCTAATTGGAATTTCATCCACCAAGAGTGTTTTCTTTGAGAATTCTCATATAATATAATTGTATCCCAAGCCATGATATAATCATGATAATTAAACATATTAGGCATTGCCTGAAAAGTATTTAATTGTCTGGCTTGACTAAGGGGTAAACCCCAATTAGCCGCTGGGATAATCTTTTTTATTATCATTTTAGAAAATGCATAATCGCGATTTCGATCCATATGTTGAATTTCAACTGATCCAGTTTCTACTAAAATTGTTTCAAAGTAGTCTCTGGTTTTTTGCCCAATATGGGTTGTAAATCTTTAATTAAATAGCTTTGAGCTATATGGATAGGTGATAGACCTTTAAGGTCTTTATCAACAGGACAATAGTTAGGGCATCCTGAAATTAAATAGGGATATTTTAATTCTTCTTTTGATCCCTTTAAGGCAAATATGACATTATTATAATGATGTATTTCATATGCAGTAAAATCTTCTGCGAATTCTTTAATTGGATCAAATTTTTCTTCTTCTGTGGTAGCCATATTAGACTGATGAATAGTGGCACCTCTTTTAAAAGGTGGTTTATTCATCGGCTTCTTCCCGGTGGCTAGTCTTTTTAAGACTGTCTTCCAAGGCTGATCCCTGCAAGAATTCTCTAGTTAGAAAGTCTGGTAAAGAATTAGATTTTCCAGATATATGTTCAATGTCAAAATCAAAACAAGCTAATATGGCTTGCCATCTAGCAAATATTTGTTTAGATGCTATAACTTTAACATCTTTTAAAGAATATCTTTGGCAGATTTGCAATCAACTCTTAATAAAAATTTCTTATTTAAGAGATCACTTTCGAATTTCGTAATATATTTAACAATTGAAAGAATTTCTTTCTTTATTGTAGAATAATTTTTCTGTGTATTATTCCAGGTTCCAGAAGTATATCTGACAAGAATTTCTTTAGATGTATTATCTATTTTTTGTTTAAGTATTCCTCCATATCCAATATCAGAGGCGTCTGTTTCAACTATTTTAAATGCTTCAGGATTAGCAATAGATAAACAAGGGAGTTCTTTAACTCTTTCTTTTATTTTTTGTATTGCCAAAGTATGACTATTAGTCCATGGTTGAGGATTTTTCTTTAACCTTTGAAATAATAATTTACAATCTTGTGCGAGATCTTTATAAAAATCTCCTATATAGTTAAGACTTCCAAGAAATCTCTGTAGTTGATTTACATCAGTGATTTTATCTGGAAATTTATCAGCAAAAACAATTGCTCTTTCAATAGGAATCATTATTCCATTTTCTATATAATGTCCTAAAAATTTTATCTTAGTTTGAAAAAGTTTTACTTTTTTTTGATTTACCGTTAATCCAGCTTTTTTAGTAACTTGAATAAAAATATTAAGATGTTTAAAATGCTGATCAATATTATCAGAATAAATAAAAACATCATCTATGTAAACTATGATATAATCAATATATGAATTATAAATTTCATTCATTATATTTTGAAATTCCATTGGAGCATTTTTTAATCCAAATGACATTACATTCTATTCATAATGTCCAAATGGTACAGTAAAAGCTGTTTTGTATTTATATTCTTCTTTTAAAAGAATTTGATAAAATCCTGATTTTAAATCGAATGAAGAGAATATTTTTCCTTTAAATAATATATTTAATAGATCTCTTTTATTTGGTAATGGATGTTTTATCCATTTTAATGCTTTATTAAGCGGTTTATAATTAATAACAAGTCTAGGAGCTCCTCTTTCTATTTCAGCTGCATTTTCTACATAGAAAGCTGGATAACTCCAAGGACTATTACTTGGTCTAATTAGTTCTTTTTTAAGGAGACTATCAATTTCTTCTTTGCAATAATTTAAAAGTTTAGGCCCCATTGCAATAGGCCTGACTTTTGTAGGAATTTTATCCTCAAAAAATTCATCTGTATAAGGAAGACTAACTTGATGTTTTTTCCTATTCCAAAAGGCATTAGGAACATCTGCACATATCTCTTTAGATATGGTTTCTGAAATAATTTTTATTTTTTCTTGGATTTTATCAGAATTTATTTTTTCTTTAATATTTTTAAAAAGAACTTCATCTCTTAATGAAGTAACAAAATTTTCTTTATTAGTCACAATTTTTTGCAAAATATTGATAGATTTTGAAACTGGTATTGTTGTAAATGGGAAAAATAAATCATTTCCTTTGATGTTGGTATATAACCCTTTTTCATTAATTTTATTAATGGGAAACAACATTTGGAAAAATGGTGTTCCTAAAATAACAGGAGTACATGTATTTTTAATAATAATAAAAGTACTATTTAAACAAACTCCAGAATTACATATTGCCACATCGGACAATTTGTAATTTACTATGAGAGGTTGCTTATTAGTAGCTGTTATGAACTGAGTGGTCTTTTTATAATATTTAGAAGGAACAATTCCTTCACTGATTCAATTTACATCAGCTCCTGTATCTAATAATGCTTCAATCGTAATTTTAAATTTTTTATTAATAATTAATATTACTTTTGAGTACCATTTTTGAGAAATAATCTGATCAATTTTATTGATCCAAATCATTTGATTTATTTCATTATTATTGTCATATTTGGATAAAATTTCTTCTTCTTCTTCATCAGAAGTGAAATCTTTTTCCCAAATATGATTATTATTAATACTAAGAGTATTTACTCTTTCTTTTAAATATTTGATCTCAGATTTTATCTGATCTATTTCTCCTTTTAATTCGGATATTGTAGGTTCTTTTTCTTTTTGTTTAGCCTTTTCTAATATTTTATTATAAGAATATAATTCATTTTCTTGTATAGTATTTTGTACAAGTTTAATTGGCTTATGATTTGCCATATTTAAATAATGTTCTATAGCTTTTCTTTTTTCTATAGGGTCTTTTATTTGCTCTATAAGATCTAAAATGAAAGTTTCTTCATTTGATATAACATTTATCTCTAATCCCATAAAATTTATGAGACATGTATCACAATCACAATCTGGTTCACAGATTTTTTCTTCTGATATTTCAAAATCATTATCTGAGCTATTGTTAGAATATTCCGAGAATTCATTATCAATAATATTGATATAAAAATCTTTTTGTTTTAGATTTTCTTCGTTATTAAGAAGAATATTTATTAATGATTCTTTTAAATAATTATTTATATTAAGATTATTAATCTTTTTCTTGACATAACACTTATTAGCCTTATGTCCAATTTTTCCACATTTCCAGCATACTGGAACTTTAGTAGAATCATTTTTTATAGGTTTTTTAAATCTTTTCTTTGAATATTTTTTAGATTTTTCTTTATCTTTTAGATAATGTTTCTTTCTTTTAAAAGGAAATCTTTTTCTTTTCTTATCTCTTTTAGGATATTGTATTGGTTGAAAGCCTATTTGCTCACAAAAATCACCAATAATATTTCGATTTTCTTCTTTTTGCATATCAAGCTGCCTTTTTAGCCTGATATCATTACAAAGAGTTATTTCTTCTGCAGTTATTTCTGCAGATAAATCTCCATAAGTAAGAATACTCCAATCTATAGAGTTTGTTGGAGATTTAGATTTTAATCTATATTTAACTCTTTCAGCAAAAAAGAACTGGAAGTCCAGAAATAAATTTTTCTTTCCAGAAATTTGCATTGCAATCATTTCTAGTTAAGACCTTTGTCATAAACACATCTTTATACCATCTAAATTCAGATAGTGTTGAACATCTCAAATTCATTAATTGTTCTTGAGATCTATCTAATTAAAGTTCATTAGCTCCAATAAAATTAGATAGAATGGTATAAATCAGTTTATTAACTGCATCAGACTCTTCTCGTCCATTAAGATCAATTATAGAAGAGTTAATAATTTTATTTTTTGCTTCTTTTGAGAGATAAAAATCCCACCAACCTTGAAGTTGGCCAGTAAAACCAGTAATAATGGCTTGATCAATTTGCCTATCATTATTACCTTTTATTTTTGCGGCAGAAGAGTATATTAACATTTGTTTAATAACAGTTTTAATCTGATATTCAGATTTACCATCTATGTTCCATTTAGTAATAGCCTCACCGTTAAATTGAACATAATCTTTCTTTTCTTCAATTTGAAGATCAATAGGTGTTGCCTTTTTATAAAAAGGTTTTACAATTGATACTTTATGCATTTAATTAATCTGCATTTCATTTTCAGAAGAACTTGAAGAATTTTCAAGTTGTTCATCTTTGGTAATAACCGAAATAGAACCCTTTTCTTTTATATTTATTTTTTGTAATCTGTCTATTAGACCTTCCATAAAATTTTCGTCTTTTTTAGAACTTAAAAGAAATTTTTCTTGTTTAAGATTAGGAGGAGGTTTTATCATCAAAATTTTTGAACTTTCTCCACAAGAAATTTCTTGTTTAGATTTAGATAAAATCTCTTCTATTCTTGTAGTTTGATTTCTTAAATAATGTAAAGTTAAATTGGTAAAATTATTTTGCTGAATTATATGGTCAAAATTACCATTTCCTAACTCGGATTTTATAGGAGCAGCAAATATTTTTTTGTTGCCCTTTTTAATTTGTAGAGTAGTAAATGGAGGATGAATCTCAAAGGATTCTTCTCCTGTTTCATGAACATATAATTTATATGTTGATTCAAGAGTATTTATAAAAGACCCATCTTTAAAATTTGGAAATATTTTATTTCTAGCTGGAAAATATAATTTTTCCATCCATTTGAAGAAATCCAAATTTAATTTAGTTTCTTCAACCTATTCTGTATATCTTGAAAAATATAGATTTTGTTGTTTTGAATTTAAACAACTTAAAAACCATTTTTTCTTATTTAGATTTTTAATCTTTTCTAAACTTTTTTGAATAGAATTGTTATTATTAATAACCATATTATAACCCATATCAGAAAAAGTAGAAGAATCTGATTTTCTATTATTAACAGAATAACTTCTTTGAAAACGAGAAGTGCTAGATTCAGGAAGATCAACCTTATATTCTAGTTGAGATATATTATCCTTAGTCTTTTGAAGACCAGATATACTGAATTTTTCAAAATCAGATATAGAAGAAGTAGAATTTCTACTTTCTTCTGGGAGTTTAATTCTTAAATGTCTTTGGGATGAGAATTTTATTTCAACATCACCATCTACATATTGAACTATACTTTCTAGTTTTCTAGATTCTTCTTTAATAGTAGTAGCAATATTCTTCATCTTCCAGATTTCTGGTAAAGTGAATTGATTCTAATTTATTGTTTTGGGAATCATAATATTACTTTTATTAATATCAGTAATAAAGAGAGTAGTTTCACCTCTTTTAGAACTAATTTGATTAGTATTAATTCTAAAATTAGAGATTGTCGAATTCATAACTTTATAACAAATTCTATATAATAAAACAACATTTTCTGTACCATCTATCATATCGAATCCTTCAGTTTTTATATTTAATGTGAGGGCTTTCATGATATTTGGATCAGAAAGGGAGATCGAAAATTAGGAAAACACCTAAAATTTATAGGTCCTTCACATAATGAAGACTCTACAATTCCTAATAAGGAATCTTCAAATTTGTTATGCCTTTGATCCCGTACTAGGATTAAAGCCGAAGTATTTAAACCTAATCTGGTGAGTGGTTTTAAGCCTACTTGAATCATAC
This sequence comes from Primulina tabacum, assembly GCF_025594145.1. NCBI lineage: Eukaryota > Viridiplantae > Streptophyta > Magnoliopsida > Lamiales > Gesneriaceae > Primulina > Primulina tabacum. Next base: position 28,864,365 of record NC_134563.1, read on the forward strand.
CCAGATGCATAAATCTATAAGATTTCATATGAATATTTATGAGATTTTGAGATAACAGACTAAAAGAATCATAACCTCCTTTTAGAGGAATAGCTTCTTCAATAGTTTTTATAATATAGTCAGATTTAAAATTAAATCCTTTAGATCTATATATCTTCGTATTAGAAGATACTGGTAATTTCCAGTTTTGAATATTTTTCTCGAAATTTTCGGAAATAATTAATTCTTTATTTTTAGTATTACTACTTGAAGATTTATTCTTGTTAAAAGATCGTATTATTTTATCAATTCAGGAATTTAGTAGATACGGTCAAGGATTTACCCCATTATGGAACCCGACTTGTAGAGCTACAGTCTTCCTTAATAAGATAAAAGAATATGATATTTTACAAGAATAAAACAACTTTTTGAAGATTTTCTTCAGATAAAATGGCTCTGATACCACTATTACAACAACAAAAATCACAAAAAACCTTAATAAAGGTAATCTTCAGCTTTACGCAGCAAGCTGTGAGCTCTGCTTCTCGAATGCCTTTAAGGTAATGTTGGATCTCTCCAAATGTGGATAAACAAACCACTGTTTATAAACAGGATTTATCTTTGGATCTTTTAATCGATTTTCAAGTTCTTCAATTTGAGTTTTGATTAATTTAATTTTCTTTTTTAAGATTTTCAAATAATTTGCAGACGGCATGATATAATCAAATGGAGGATCATAAATATAATCATATGACATAAACTTACATAAATCTTGATGAATTGATGAAACTAGAAACTGAAGTACTTGGAGAAAACTTCGGAACTCTTATTATCAGAGAGAGTAGTAGAGAATATTTTGGTGTGTGGATCACAAAGGGAGTCCACTCCTTAAATAGAGCAATTCCACTACTAGCTACAGTACAATCACGAATAAAAACTTGCCACATAAAAGTAAAAATTACAAACTTTAATAAAACACAACAATAATGCATGACTTTTAGTCGAGACATAGTTCACAAAGCTCGTGACTTCCAGCTCACACATCCACCGTCTCATGCATTCAATAATGCAAATATGTCTTCACCCTCGTATGGGTCCTGAGCATCTTGTAGATCATCTTGATCGGTCATCTGTGTATCGTCTTCTATTTTTTCCTTTCCTTTTAAGAAGGTTGATTCTTGAGTGGATAAATTTGATTTTTCACCAAAAACTTCTGTAAACATAGAAGTAATGGTATCCTTGTCCAAATGTTGAAAAAGTTCTTTTAACAATGTGGTTTGTGTTGGGGTGTCATGATTCAAATTCTTCATAGTTTCTCTGTCAACTCCCAAAGCTATTACTCCCTGTCGATCATAAATTTTGCCTTCTGCAAAGAAGTCTTCTTTTCCCCACCATTTTATAAGAATTTTCCTAATTAATACAGTAGGGGCAAATTTAATTTCAAACTTTTCTTTAGCCAGGTCTTGCAGTCCATATTCCCATCGAATAATCCAGGGAACATTATCCTCAACCATGGACTAATAGTCATACTTTGGCAATACAAAAAATAAAAGAAAGAGTTAAAGAACTCCCTTGTTTATCTATTGCTAATCCTGAAGCATTTAAAATAGCTGAAACAGACGCCTCTGATATTGGATATGGAGGAATACTTAAACAAAAAATAGATAATACATCTAAAGAAATTCTTGTCAGATATACTTCTGGAACCTGGAATAATACACAGAAAAATTATTCTACAATAAAGAAAGAAATTCTTTCAATTGTTAAATGTATTACGAAATTCGAAAGTGATCTCTTAAATAAGAAATTTTTATTAAGAGTTGATTGCAAATCTGCCAAAGATATTCTTTTAAAAGATGTTAAAGTTATAGCATCTAAACAAATATTTGCTAGATGGCAAGCCATATTAGCTTGTTTTGATTTTGACATTGAACATATATCTGGAAAATCTAATTTTTTACCAGACTTTCTAACTAGAGAATTCTTGCAGGGATCAGCCTTAGAAGACAGTCTTAAAAAGACCAGCCACCGGGAAGAAGCCGATGAATAAACCACCTTTTAAAAGAGATGCCACTATTCCTCAGTCTAATATGGCTACAACAGAAGAAGAAAAATTTGATCCAATTAAAGAATTCGCAGAAGATCCTACTGCATATGAAATACATTATTATAATAATGTCATATTTGCCTTAAAGGGATCAAAAGAAGAATTAAAATATCCCTATTTAATTTCGGGATGCCTTAACTGTTGTCCTGTTGATAAAGACCTTAAAGGTCTATCACCTATCCATATAGCTCAAAGCTATTTAATTAAAGATTTACAACCCATATTGGGCAGAAAAACCAGAGACTACTTTGAAACAATTTTAATATAAACTGGATCAGTTGAAATTCAACATATGGATCGAAATCGCGATTATGCATTTTCTAAAATGATAATAAAAAAGATTATCCCAGCGGCTAATTGGGGTTTACCCCTTAGTCAAGCCAGACAATTAAATACTTTTCAGGCAATGCCTAATATGTTTAATTATCATGATTATATCATGGCTTGGGATACAATTGTATTATATGAGAATTCTCAAAGAAAACACTCTTGGTGGATGAAATTCCAATTAGATGATATTCATCAATTCATACCCACATGGTTCAAAACTTTTTTCTTTTCATGGGGGGTAATGCCCTCGATCCTTCCAAGAAATGTTAAGAACATATGGATTAAGTTCCAAAATGCCAATACCCAGTTCGATGGTTTAACAGCCATAATTCAATTTGCCATTAATTATAATGTTCCATGGATTATTCGATGGGAATATGGACTGCAAGACCTGGCTAAAGAAAAGTTTGAAATTAAATTTGCCCCTACTGTATTAATTAGGAAAATTCTTATAAAATGGTGGGGAAAAGAAGACTTCTTTGCAGAAGGCAAAGTTTATGATCGACAGGGAGTAATAGCTTTGGGAGTTGACAGAGAAACTATGAAGAATTTGAATCATGACACCCCAACACAAACCATATTGTTAAAAGAACTTTTTCAACATTTGGACAAGGATACCATTACTTCTATGTTTACAGAAGTTTTTGGTGAAAAATCAAATTTATCCACTCAAGAATCAACCTCCTCAAAAGGAAAGGAAAAAATGGAAGACGATACACAGATGACCGATCAAGATGATCTACAAGATGCTCAGGACCCATACGAGGGTGAAGACATATTTGCATTATTGAATGCATGAGACGGTGGATGTGTGAGCTGGAAGTCACGAGCTTTGTGAACTATGTCTCGACTAAAAGTCATGCATTATTGTTGTGTATTATTAAAGTTTGTAATTTTTACTTTTATGTGGCAAGTTTTTATAAGTGATTGTACTGTAGCTAGTAGTGGAATTGCTCTATTTAAGGAGTGGACTCCCTTTGTGATCCACACACCAAAATATTCTATACTACTCTCTCTGATAATAAGAGTTCCGAAGTTTTCTCCAAGTACTTCAGTTTCTAGTTTCATCATTTCATCAAGATTTATGTCAGTTTATGTCATATGATTATATTTATGATCCTCCATTTGATTATATCATGCCGTCTGCAAATTATTTGAAAATCTTAAAAAAGAAAATTAAATTAATCAAAACTCAAATTGAAGAACTTGAAAATCGATTAAAAGATCCAGAGATAAATCCTGTTTATAAACAGTGGTTTGTTTATCCACATTTGGAGAGATCCAACATTACCTTAAAGGCATTCGAGAAACTCGCATCCACGACAGTGTTGATCCTGCTCGTGGAGAATAAAGATTTCACTATTTACAGTGACGCCTCTAAGGACGGTCTAGGATGCATACTAATGCAAGAAGGAAGAGTGATCGCCTACGCGTCAAGGCAGTTGAAACCGCACGAGCAGAACTACCCTACTCATGATCTGGAACTAGCAGCGGTTGTCTTCGCCTTAAAGATTTGGAGACATTACCTCTATGGTTCCAAATGTGAAATCTTCATAGACCATCAGAGCCTCAGGTACCTGTTCACCCAAAAATAACTTAATATGAGGCAAAGGCGATGGATCGAACTTCTGAAGGACTATGACTTGACCATAAGCTACCATCCGGGTAAAGCAAACAAAGTGGCTGATGCGCTAAGTCGGAAGGGCCCAGGCAAGGTAACTCTAGCTTCTCTCTCGGCTCAGCCATGTCTGCAGGAGACCGTCAAGTTAAACCAAGATAGAGACCAGGTACTGACTAAACTAAAGAAGCAAGTCAGAGAAGGGAAGTCTCAGGATCATCAGATTGATGACAAGGGGATTCTATGGATGAAAGAAAGACTGTGTGTGCCCGACAGTGATAACCTTCGGCAAGAGATAACGACAGAGGCGCATAAGTCAAAATTCTCAGTCCATCCAGGCAGTACGAAAATGTACAGGGACCTCAAGAATAGTTTCTGGTGGAATGGCATGAAAAGAGATGTAGCTGAATTCGTCTCCAGATGTCAGGTATGCCAGCAGGTCAAAGCAGAACACCAGCGACCTGGAGGATTATTGCAACCTCTGGAAATTCCCGAATGGAAGTGGGAGCATATTTCCATGGACTTTGTGGTATGGTTGCCAAAGTCTAGGCTGAGCCACGACGGTATATGGGTGATCGTGGACAGACTCACGAAGACCGCACACTTCCTACCCGTCCGCATGAATTACAATCTCGACAAGTTGGCTTCACTATACATGGACAACATTGTGAGACTGCATGGAGTGCCAGTGAGCATCCTATCTGATAGAGATCCGAGGTTCGTTTCGCGATTTTGGAAGAGCTTTCAAGAGGCCATGGGAACAAAAGTGACCCTTAGTACGGCCTATCATCCTCAGATCGTTGGGCAAACTGAGAGAACCATACAGACATTAGAAGATATGCTGCGAGCGTGCGCCCTTGAAATCAGCAGCAACTGTAGCACTCATTTACCCTTAATTGAGTTTGCGTACAACAACAGCTACCACAGCAGCATTGGAATGGCTCCATACGAAGCCCTTTATGGAAGGAAATGTCGGTCACCACTTTACTGGGATGAAGTGGGAGAGAAAGCCGTGGTGGGACCCAAGCTAGTACAGATGACAGTGAATAAGGTTAAAATTGTCCGAGAAAAGCTCAAGACAGCTCAAGATCGACAGAAAAGCTAGGCAGATCTTAAAAGAAAGCCCGTAGAGTTCACCGTGGGCGAGAAGGCTTATGTGAAAGTCTCGCCTATGAGAGGGGTTGTCCGATTCAGTAAGGCAGGGAAACTGAATCCTCGGTATGTTGGACCCTTCGAAATCCTGGAAAAAGTAAGCAAAACGTTTCCACGTGTCCCAACTAAGAAGGTACATTCCATACCCAAGTCACGTGTTGGAGGTAGAACCACTTTTAATTGAAGGAAACTTGGGAGAATAACTGAAATACGAAGAAGTCCCCATTAGAATCGTGGACACCAAGGAACAAGTCCTTAGACGACGTATTATTCCCTACGTCAAGGTACAGTGGTCCAACCACACAGAGCGAGAAGCAAGTTGGGAAGTTGAAGAAAAGATGCGAAAGGAATATCCCTACCTACTTGGAGACCAAGCCAACTCCAGTTTCGAGGACGAAACTTCTCTTAAGGAGGGAGGGATGTGAGAACCGAAAATTTCTTCAAACTTGTTAATTAATCATGTGTAGGGAGATTGAAGAGCTTAGGATCTTGGATTATGGTATTAAGTGAGAAATATATTGGAAATCCTTGTATTGGAGATTTTATTATTGAAAATCTTAATTATCAAGTCAACAATATTCATATTAAGGCATGCAATTTCGAAAATTTGGAAGGGAGTCTTGCAAGATTTGAGTATCATACAAATTAAAAGAATTAAGACATGATTTTGCTAGGAATTTTCGAAAATCCAACCATATTACATGCCAATTTATTGTGATGGTTAGATACTTGATTAGTTGGAAGCAAATCATCCAAGATTGCTCAAAATCCTTCCCACCTAGCAACCTAATTTTCGAACCAAGGGAGGACAAGGAAATCAAGGGATAAATCTCACCACATAGGTAGCTGAATTTCGAAAATAAGCAAGGAGATTTGGAGTCAATATTGTAAGATTGAGGCAATTTTTAGCATGATTTAGATGCCATACTTAGTCCCATACTCCTCCCCTACAAATACCACATCAAAGCCTAGCATTATTCCCTACACAAGATTTTCGAAATTTCCTTTGCTGAAATTCTCGAAATTCAGCAGCTCCCCTAGCCGAAGCTCTGCCCGAAAATCGTCCCGAAGTTAGCCTAAAAATCGAGCCGAAGCGCTGCCCGGACGTGGAGCGAGAAGCGACCTAAATCCCGAAGCCAAGCACCCACGTTTTTTTTAGCATTCAAACACTGTAAGTGGGCTTGTTTTTAAACTTAAAATTTCGGTTTGTTCATACATGTTTTTCGGTTTTTTTTTTATAAAAGAACAGTAATAAAAATTCGGTCGAGCACCGTCTCCTGTCTATACGTTTTTATGAAATTTTGGTACGTTATGTTTGGCACTGTGAGGACTCCCTGAAAATGGGTGGAATTCCAACATATGGCCCTTAACGGTGGGATAGAACCGTTTTATGGCCTCGCCCCCTTAGAAGATTAAAACTTAGGGACTGACGTCAGTAAACCGTTAAAAGGTGAAAAATCGCAGTGTCGTTATGTTATGATATGATGTTACGGTTATGAAAAGCATAATGTATGTATACGTTATTTTCGAAAATTTTGGAAAATTTTTATGTTGTGTTCGATATCCCCGCTTGCTGAGTATTTCCCAAAATACTCACCCCCCTTACAACCTGTCCCAGAGAAATCCGAGGAGGAAATCGAGGAGGAGGAATCGGACCATTTTTGGGGCTGGTGAATTGAGAGACTTCAAGATTTTAGATTAGGTTGAACTTTTAATTTAGTTTTACGTTTCCGCAATCAAACTCTGTCGTTTTTGAGATTTCGTTATTGTAAAGACAATAGTTATTTCTTTGAAATTATGATTTATAAACTGGTTTCGGTTTACACTATACTACAAAGGCTTGTTGTTTCGATTGTGTGATTGTTAAACAACGCCAGTGTCAATCCCGAGTCTCGGGGCGTGACACACAACCTGCCAAACAAAAACAAGGATAAAGATGTTATTTTAATCACAATCCAGCAAAGTATTCAACTGCCACTAAGCAATTGGCTAAACCATTTGCCTCAGCTGACACACTTTGAGTCCCATATTTATCATCCCAGTACATTGTACTTATTCGATAGATTTGCCTAACAGTTAGCTTCTGCAAAAATTATTCAGTACCGAATAATGATGAGACAAACTGATGACATTCTGCATACCAAGAGAATTAATTGAAAGGTGCATAACTGTAAATGTAACTGTTTAACAAAGGTTATACCGGGCAGAGATCCTGTTTTATCTCATCTAAAGATTTTTTCCTCTTTTGATCTATTACCTAGCTGGATAGTCAGAACTATAAATATTGTGTAACTGCGCATGAAAAGATTCAATAGGATAAAAGAAGAATAAAGCAGCATTTGATGTACCAGAAATCCAACAGCTTGTCTAATGTAATTTAGCTCACGCCAAGAGGTTCCTGCAAACTGAAGATGAAAATGCTTAAGAATGCCCAATCTGTACAGGAAAACGCAAGCAAACTAAAAATAACTACAAAATACCTCCTCTGTAACATTAACTATCCATTTTTCTAATTCAGCCAAACCAGATTTGACATATTCACCATTGGAAAATGTGCAGCATTCTCGCCGAAGTAGAAGACTGCAAATAAGTTGAGTTATATCATCTGATTAGTATGAAGTAATATTTAAGTACTTGAAATCATAAATCATACCTATTAAACAATTGTATATTGATGGAGAACACTTGTGTAGTGAGCTTCCGGATGAAAAAAGTGGGAACCTGAAATTCAAGGAGTCAGTCCATTAACAAACTTAAAAACCAAATACAGTAGATAACGGAATATCATGGATACAGAAAAGTAAGCTGACATGATTTCCACGTAAACGGCCCATAAGTGAATCCAGGAATTTGATGATGCTGTCCCACTCACTACTTGGCGATTGCTGAGGAACTCCAGAGGGGGCCCTAGATAATTTTCCACCATGGACTCGTTGAATTTTTGGCGCCTTTGCAACAGACCAAGGAGTATTAGGCATATGAGTTTAGAACAAAAAGATTATCAAACTATCTGCAGTGAGTTTCAAGAACATTTCAAGAACGAGAGCTGGCCTGAGATGGTTAGACACCCAATTTAGACCCAACAATGTACATAAGAAATAGTATCACGAAAATGAAACAATACTCTGCCTATTCTCCATCGGGGGAAGCTTTTCAAATAAAGAAAAGGGTATGAACTCAGAGCTGTAAGTTACGTATTATCTACCTGACCTGACTAACCCCACATTTTCCAGAACAAGCCCTGGTCATACTAGCATCTAGTGAAACCCAGTAAGCAAAGTAAATGCAGTAGGAACTTGATCATTTGAAATTGTATAACGAAATTTTGATAATAGTAGTGATCAACAATATTCCAGATATGCCATGCATACTGGCGCCAGAGTATCTCCACAACCAGAAAAGAAAGCAAAATGATGCCAAAACATCGTAAGGATACAAGAATATTTCTTTATTTTTATATAAGGAAAAGAAAACAAATATATTTAGGATTAAGCAGAAGACAAGCGCACCAATGGGAACACAAAAACAAGGTCGTACAGAGGATATATCATTCTTTAGGCCTATCGATTCGAAAAGATGCGAACCAAACAGCTAAGCATTGTTGGGGAAAACCCATAAACCGTAGAATCCATCATGTTAAATCATCAAGAATTTGAGTGAAAACTTAAGCGAAAGCGTACCTGAAGCCATAATCCTGAATTCTTCAGAACGTGTCTTGATCTTCCAGATCTACGCGCTCTTTCCTTGAGAGAATCCTTTAGTTTCTCTTTAGAACTATTTTCTTAATGGGGGAGAGAATAGTGAAAGTGATAACGCGAGATCTGGGGACCATGACCTATATTTATAGATAATGTTTATCAATATCTTCTGATATTTCTGTTTTAGCCCATCATAAAAACAGAAATTACACTTATGTCTCTACACATTAAAGGCCCACAATCCATTAGATACATTAAAGCCCAATAACCCGAAACATTAATTGATCACTTTATTTTGGGCTTAACTTAATAGACAATCCACAAAACATAATTTATTCACATATAAGCTCATATAAATAAATTGATCCAACAATCTCCCACTTGGGCTATATGTGCAACTTTATAATTATGTTTGTGAAAATAACCTTATGAGCTCAAAATTGTTGTCATTCCGAAATGTATTTATAACCAATCCGGTCCATCAATCACATCAACATAGGATCAAAGCAGTCTTCACTACACTCAAGGTAACTAGACCCATCAATGGTCACATATGCCAACACAACTGAATGACATGGATCATGAAGTGGATGTGTAGCATGGAAATTTCATGCAATGTGACCGTAACATACCTATTTCCAACTGGTCCTCCCTTTAACCTTATCGAGATCAAACTTTAAATCATAATCAGAGTGTGACTTAACTTGAAATTTATTTCTGCAGAAAATAAATTTACATAACTGTAACTGAAAATGTCTACAACTGAAAAGCATTTAAAATAGCAAACTCCCACTAAAACTGGATTTCCTCAATTGACATAACACCCATACTAACAGTGTGCTCATGAAACTGTTTGGGTGGTAGTCCCTTAGTAAGCGGATCCGCAACCATGGAGTTTGTACCGATATGCTCAATAGACAACTTTCCACTCTGAATTCTTTCTTTAACAACCAGATACTTGATGTCAATATGTTTTGACTTCGTCGAGCTCCTGTTATTGGAATACATAACTGCTGATTTATTGTCACAATGTAATTTTAGGGGCTTTTCAATGCCATCAACAATGCGCAGTCCCGTGACAAAATTTTGCAGCCATATTCCATGATTGGATGACTCATAACACGCTACAAACTCAGCTGCCATGGTGGAAGAAGCTATAAGTGACTGTTTAGCACTCTTCCAGGAAATGGCACCTCCAGCAAGGAGATAGATGTAGCCCGACGTAGATTTCATACTATCTTGGCATCCAGCAAAATCGAAGTCAGTATACCCAATGATCTCAAGCTGATCCAACCCCCGATATATGAGCATGTAATCTTTTGTTCTCTGTAGGTACCGTAAAACCCTTTTGACTGCTTTCCAATGTTCCACTCCTGGATTACTTAAATATCGTCCCAACATTCCTGTCACGTACGCAATATCTGGACGTGTACAAACCTGAGCATACATCAGACTCCCCACTGCAGATGCATAGGGAACCTTCTGCATTTTTTTTCCTCAAAATCATTTTTTGGGCATTGTTTGAGACTAAATTTGTCTCCCTTAGCCACAGGGGTATCTGTTGGTTTACAATCTTGCATCCCGTATCGCTTGAGGACTTTCTCGATATAACCTTTCTGAGATAATCCAAGAATACCCCGAGAATGATCCCGATGTATCTGAATACCCAGTACAAAAGATGCATCACCAAGATCTTTCATCTCAAAATTCTTAGCTAGAAATCTCTTGGTTTCATGCAACAACTCTATATCGTTGCTAGCGAGTAGAATGTCATCAACATATAAAGCCAGAAAAATATGCTTACTCCCACTGAACTTATGGTACACACAATCATCGAACAAATTCATCTCAAAACCAAACGAGATGATCACTTGATGAAATTTGAAATACCATTGTCGAGATGTCTGCTTGAGCCCATAGATAGATTTCTTTAATTTGCAAACCATATTATTTGTGTCTTTGGACACAAAATTTTCAGGCTGCACCATATAAATCGTTTCATCAATGTCACCATTTAGAAACGCAGTCTTTACATCCATCTGATGAAGCTCAAGATCGAAATGCGCCACCAAAGCCATTATAATCCTTAAAGAGTCTTTCGAATAAACCGGAGAGAAAGTCTCTTTATAATCAATGCCTTCTTTCTGTGTAAAGCCTTTAGCGACAAGACGAGCCTTATATCTTTCCACATTGCCTTTCGAATCCCTCTTGGTTTTAAATATCCATTTGCAACCAATGGGCTTCGTACCTTTAGGCAATGGGACAAGATCCCATACGTCATTGTCCTTCATGGACTTTATCTCCTCATTCATAGCATCATTCCACTTTTGAGAGTTAAAACTTTCCATGGCTTGACGGAAGTTAATAGGATCATCCTCCATCAATCCAATGTCTGCCTCATGTTCTTGAAGAAATACAATGTAATCATCTGGCAATGCATTTCTCCGCTCTCTAGTGGATCTCCTTAATGGCATAGGTTCTGGAGGTGCTTGAGTTTGTTAATCTGGAATGGGAGGATCTCTAATATTGTCTTCCTGTATTGTGTCTTGGTCAAAGTGAGGAATATGATCCTGATCAATGTCCAAGACACCTGTGGGAATATTTACATATTCCTCTTCAAAGACAATATCCCTTACTTCATCTCCTCATGCAAACTCAACATCCTCAAAGAACCGGGCATTTCCTGACTCAAAAATCGACTTACTCGTGGGATCATAAAACTTGTACCCCCTAGATCTTTCAGAGTATCCAATAAAATAACAACTAACCGTCCTTGAGTCCAGTTTCTTTTCATTAGGCTTGTAAGGCCTTGCCTCAGCTGGACATCCCCAAACGTGCAGATGCTTAAGACTGGGCTTTTTACCCGTCCAAAGTTCATAAGGGGTTTTGGTCGCTGCCTTAGTTGGAACCCTGTTAAGGATATATGCTGCGGTCTTTAGTGCTTCTCCCCAGAGTGATTCTGGTAAGGTAGAATGACTGATCATACTCCTCACCATGTCCTTAAGCGTTCTGTTTCGTCTTTCAGCAACACCATTCATAGTGGGCGAACCCGGCATAGTGTACTGTGGGACGATACCGCATTCCTCCAGGAATCTAGCAAAAGGTCCTGGACGTTGTTCACCTGAACCGTCATATCTACCATAGTATTCACCACCACGGTCAGATCTAACGCTTTTAATCTTTAAGCCAAGTTGATTTTCAACTTCAGCTTTATAGTTTTTGAACACATCCAATGACTGTGACTTTTCATGAATGAGATAAATGAAGCCATATCTTGAAAAATCGTCTGTAAACGTTATAAAATATTGTTGACCATTCCAAGAAGCCGAAGGGAATGGTCCACAAATATCAGTATGTATAAGTTCTAAGACGCCTGAACACCTGTTGGCTTCAAATCTCCTTTTGTTGGTTTGTTATCCCTTTATACAATTAACACAATATTAAAATCTGTGTAATCTAAAGGTTCGAGAATTTCGTCTGACACGAGTCTCCTTATTATCTTTTCAGAGATATGACCCAATCTTTTGTGCAATAACGCAGCTGAATTCTCACTGGTTAATTTTTTTTAGTGCCTCTACTTGTTTGCAAGGATTCATTAAATAAAGCAATAACATCCAAAGAATAAAGATTATCGTATCCTGATAAAGAACCAGAACCAACCAATTTTGAATCGAGAAACAAACTGAATATTCCATTTCCAAAAGAACAAGAATAACCAAATTTGTCCAATGCAGAAATGGAAATCAAATTCCGTCTAAAAGACGGCACAACAAATGTTTCATAAAGATCCAAATATATTCTAGTCTTTAACAATAATCTAAATTTTTCTATTGCCTCAACTTCAACTTTGTTGCCGTCACCAACATAGATGAATCTTTCAGCATCACTTGGTTTTCGGCAATCCAGGCAACCCTGCACAGACACACTGATGTGAGTTGTTACACCAGAATCTATCCACCACGTGTGTCTAGGCACTGAAGTTAAATTAACCTCAGAACAAACCATATTCAGAAGCATACCTTTCTTAGCACGCCAAGCGTGATAATTACTGCACTGTTTCTTCATATGCCCATCACTGCCACAGAAAAAACAACCAGAACTTTGAGAATCACTAGGATTCTTCTGTTGTTTCTTCGGAGACTGTGTATCCGCAGCTTCTTTATCCTTCCTTTTCTTTCCTTTAACCTTCGAGGTAGAGGCATAATGAGCACTTTCTGTCTTGTCTTGCTGCAACCTTTCCCTCTTCCTGGACACAGTGCGAGATGAGCTCATTCAGAGACCAAGTCTCTTTCTGATAGTTATAGCTCACCTTGAACTGGTTAAACTGAGGAGGAAGAGATATCAAAACCAGATACACCAGCAAGTCCTCAGAGAGGTCAAGCTTCAGTGCTTTCAACCTTGAAGCAAGATGAGACATTTCCATAATGTACTCCCTGATGTTGCCCTTACCTCTGTACCTCATTGAAACGAGGCTTGCCAAAAGTGTACCAATTTCAGACTTTTCACTTTTAGCAAACCTCTTTTCGAGGTCTTGAAGGAAAACCTTAGCAGTAGCAATGTCGCTAGACATTGTGGCCCTGAATGTTTCTGGAATGGCCCTCTTCATGATCATCATACACATGCGATTCGATCTCTCCCACCTTTCAAACTCCCTCTTTTCATCAGAGGTACTCTTATCCGTAATGACGGGAGGAGAGTCAATCCTTATCGCAAGGTCTAAATCCATGACTCCGAGAACTATCAATAAATTGTCTTGCCACGATTTAAAATTCGAGCCATTTAACATAGGAATAGAATTTATGTTGGAATGAATATTTGCAGGAGTCAAATCTGAACAGAGAACAAAAACAAAACATACATGCTCAACCAAATATTCAAATAAAATAATCAATAAATTCAAATAATGTAAACCCCATCAACAGAATATCGTGCACTCCATTAATGTTTCATCTTTGGACAAAAGATTAACTTGTAAGTGATATCCTGGTGCAGCAGTCAAACACTGAAGTAAATATCATGTCAAATAACAACCTTCCTTTGGGCCGATTTATTATTCACATGAAAAACCGAACAACTATCACATGTTTACCGCCACAACTGCATATGTAATTATATTAAATATTAACCTTCCTTTGGGCCGATCAATATTCATATAAATCACATGTACCTAAAATCCTTTTGTATTTCAAAATAAAATTAATTTCCATAAAAGAGGTCACTTTGGCAACATTTTATTTCAATTAATCAATTTTAAAAATACATATAACCTTATCATTATTTGAATTAATGAATATTTAACCTTAACCGAATAAACTGAACCGAAAAAAAAAATTTTAAATTTTCGGAAATTCCGTACGGGTCGGGTCGACCCGGTTCCGTACGACCCGACCCGAATCCGTACCTTTTTTTTTAATCCGAATTTTCGATTTTCCTCTAAAATATTTTGTTGAACAAAACTATAAGAAAAATCGAAATCTTATACCAAATTTTTTTTAAAATTTACGACCAAATCTTTTTACCAGAACTGAAACTTTAAAAGATTTGATTTTCAGCCAAAATATTTTCCAGATCTGAAACCATATCAAAAAATTTTCAATTTCCAGATCTGAAACCATATCAAAATATTTTCAGATCTGAAAACATATCAATATATTTTCCAGATCTGGAGCCATATCAAAAAGTTTTTCAGATCTAAAACCATAACAGAAAAGTTTTAAACAAAATTTTTTTTCCAGATCTGGATCCAAATAAGATGCAAAACATTAAACAAATCTCAATGATTCAAACATGAATGGCTCAGATACCACTTGTTGGGGAAAACCCATAAACCGTAGAATCCATCAAGTTAAATCATCAAGAATTTGACTGAAAACTTAAGCGGAAGCGTACCTGAAGCCATAATCCTGAATTCTTTTGGACGTGTCTTGATCTTCCAGATCTACGCGCTCTTTTTTTGAGAGAATCCTTTAGTTTCTCTTCAGAACTATTTTCTTAATGAGGGAGAGAATAGTGAAAGTGATAACGCGAGATCTGGGGACCATGACCCATATTTATAGATAATATTTATCAATATCTTCTGATATTTCTGTTTTAGCCCATCATAAAAACAGAAATTACACTTATGTCTCTACACATTAAAGGCCCACAACCCATTAGATACATTAAAGCCCAATAACCCGAAACATTAATTGATCACTTTATTTTGGGCTTAACTTAATAGACAACCCACAACACATAATTATTCACATATAAACCCATATAAACAAATTGATCCAACAAGCATATCAAAGAAATACAGGTAAACAAGCCACCTGAATACATTGTCCCAGTAGTGGAGATATTTCTTTCTTCAAATTATCCCGGATCAACCCAAAATTTTTTTCTGCACAAGCAGTTAATTGTTGTTTGAATAGTAGTGCTGGATATTTTGCTTCCATGTGTGATAAGCCATCATCTGATCCAAGATACTTACGAGAAGGCTTTGGATCCTGAGAAACAATAACCAGGACATCAAATTTGTCGTAGTTCAGTGAAGGGAATTTTTGCATACAAGGGAGAAAAACTGAATGTTCTTACAAAATATACTAGCAACCAAAAAGCGTGCATTGAGTACCGTCCATACAAAATGGCACCTGATGATTGATGCCTCATAGTTGTATAGGATTTTACAGTAAATAATTTATTTGGACACTCTTCTTTATCATGGTTGATGACAAATGTAGATTAAGACATCCTTACTCAAACAAGAGCTCGTTAACACTACAAGGTTGCATGCAGTGGATCTAATCCCGCCAATCAAACAACCATGTTTCAGAGGCGAAATAGAGTCAACTTGAATGCGAGATCGCTCGTCTGGCTTTATCAGCAGATAAAAGATGAGCAAAGCCTTAAACTTTGACAATGTCATCAAGACATCTTCAGTCCACCCAACTTACATATTTTTTTGATATTTAATCATCAGAAAACTTACTTGCATCACTCTCCCATTCACCCCTGATCGCTGAGAAGAGGTAGTCAGGAACCCATTTGGGCGCTGGTTTCTTGGGAGAAGACATAAAAGTGCTGATGCATTAGATAACCAGTAAGGAAGAGTTGCATCCTCATTACCCTCCTAAAAGAAAAACCACACAAGTAAGAACGTGTAAAACAATTGCAGTTTTCACCATAATCATAAAGACACTAATTCTATCCCTTACGACCGCCACATAGCTACTGTCAAATGAACTTGCGTAATCCTATGTGTAACCATGAAACTGAGTTAATTTATCATTTGAATATTTTAAAGTCTTAAATCATATTCCCTGTATTTTTACTCGAAAGTTTTTATTGTATAAATAATGCCAAAAATAAATTTAATAAAAATAAATAAATATTTTGACTATATCCCCAAAATTCGACATTAAAAAGGACAGCGGGAGTGAATTACAGAATAAACTCCATATTCTTGCTAGAAGCTCTTACTCACCAAAGCAATTCATCAACCAGATTCAACAGATTATGGCAACCATTAAAACAGAAATAAAAATACAAATACCATATATTAAATGGACTTGGACAAGATTTAAAATTCATATCATCAATAAGATATAAATAAATAACCTTCACAACATTGTTGATGATCTCAATAACAAAATCAAAGTAAACAATTTTCTCAGATTCAAAGGCATGCCAATGAAGAAGACATCTATAGATGACACAAGCAGCTGTTGGTTTTCCATCTTTGAAACCCAAATTCTCCTTAATGCAGCGTGATAGAATTTCAAAGTTAACCTGCAACAGTATCAAAACATGAAGTGGGATACACACAACCATTTTTATCTTGGCACAAATACAAGGTTTCTGGGTAACTAAATCACATCCACTTTTAAGCCATTTAACTGCCAAAAACAAACCTAAATGCCTAATCACCCAAACAAAATTCAAATGAGACAAAACCTGATTATTTCCAGCGACCAACTTTGTTCGACGAGAATCAGACAATCCTTGTGACAGCGGTGCTATTAACTTGGAAGGTGTGGGTGATTCCTACGGCAGAAAGGAAAAGGAAAAAACATACAAGCAGTCATTTAATAGAGCTACCAAACTGAGCAGTCATTTGATGGAAACACCAAAATTACATATGAAGACTTCTGATCTGAAGAAGAAAGAACAAGCGCACCAACGAATTTCTGTTTCAAAAGGGAAAGAAACCAATAATTACAAGAGTAATTATAAATTGAGAGGAGCAGGAGATCCAAATATATTTCGGACTCAAAAGGCAAAACACTCATTAGTTATGAGCTAATCATTATGTGGCAGTTTTCTCTGAAGCCAAGCTTACAAGCCAGATTATATGCTAAGTTACATAGTTCTGCACTCAACAAGTCACACACGTCTTTCATAAACTTAACACTAGATGATGGAAACAAGGACTGCTTACATCAAAGAAAGGCTTGACAAATCCAGGTCGTTTACTCCTTGGAGACAGATTCAAGGTCTTCTGACGTAGGATATGATTTTCATTCTCCAGATTCAAGAGCTTCTCTTCCATACTGATGCAAAAGAATGGCAGTGGTCACAACTAAGCATATGCAAAAAATATCACAATTTTCTGGTGTCATTGGGCTAACAACAAAGTAGATGTACTATTTCTATAATTTTTCCATGTTTAGAGTGAGGTGGTGTATTGACAACCCAACTTACAGTCATAAAATACCTTTGCAAATTATGTTGAAGTTGCAGACATGTCTTTTCAACTTGGTCCAACTTCGCTAGAGTTTTATCGCCATCTTCTTTAGCCTTGGCCAGTTCTTGCTCCAAAGATGAGTTTTTCTCTTCCAATGCATTCAAGGAAGTCTGCAAAAGTAGATTATTGAAGTTCATGAGTAATCTAGTGAATAAATTATAACAAGTTCTCATGTTATTATCTCAATGCTTGGGTAACAATGGGTAGCAGCATGGTGCGGAGACATTGCAAAAATATTAAAGAGCTAACCAGAAAGACTATATAAAGTAGAGATAAAGTCAGATAACAAAGTAAAAGGGATTCAGAGACCATTAACAAAACAAAATGCTAAAAGCGAAGAATGTGAGAAAACTGACAATGGACAAAGGAATTAGGTCATGAAAACGGATTTCACCACTATTTGAAGTATGCCGATAAATATAGTATTTCGGAGTTAAAACTTTTAAGTATGCATAGTCTCACAGGAAATACAAAATGAAAAAAATGCAAATATTACAAACACTTTTAAAGATTTCAATTTATCTACATCAAAATTATATCCTAGATCAGCAGCATCGGTAGAAGAACTAAAAGACATTATCCCAAACAGAAGAAAATAAAAACATCTTAACATAAAAAACAAAAAAAAAAGTGAAAATGCTTAAATAAAATTACCACAGAGAGATAAAAAAATCTTCAACAGAAGAAGGCGAGATAATCAAATTACAATCAATCCAAACACTGACAGTAGCTCATGCAACATTACCTTTAAAAGGGTATTTTCACTCCTCAGTTCAGACAAAGAAATTAATTCTTTTTCCAATGCTGATTTTTCCTTGGCTGATAAGTCAAGCTGCCTCCCTAACAATATGTTCTTATTGCACTCATTAACAGTTGCAAGTTTGGCTGCATCAAGTTCAAGCCTAAGTGATTCCAAAATCTTTTGAAGTTTTGAAATTTCCAATAATTTAGATTCTTCGTTGGAAACCTGCACTCCAAATCAGCGAAAAAAGGCTTCACACATTAAAATTTCTTTTCAAAGGCATTAGAAGACCAAGAAGTCATTCAATTGTGCATGTTTATTGGGCATGTTTTATATAGTGATCATTCATATTATATATGACAAACAAAGCAAACACATGACACAAAATAACAAAGGTGAATACACTCCCAAATTCATTTTATTCACCACAAACTTGAAATTTGTAACAAGAATACTTCTAATAAGATAAATAATCATCAGAACATATAGGCCAAGAAGTTTGGGATGTATGAAAGATACCATAGATGTCCGATAGTCATATATGATTGAAGGATGGAGATATCCATCTAAATGGAAAGTAAATCTTCTTGGTTTTTTTGGGTAAAACACAATAAGAGCTAAAATTAATCCACCAATTTTATATCACCAAGACAAGAGTTTTAATCACTGTGGTCACATGCCACGTGCTACAATTATATAAGGAAGAAAAGGCAGTTAGAACTTAATACTGTTAGCTGGGGAAAAAATCACAGATCTCAATTCTACCACAAATAATTTAACCAGGTCAAGTTTGAAAATTTTGGTAACCCGATGAAAAATATAAGCAAATCGCGAGAAACCAACCGATGTATAGCAGGACAACAAAATGCAATGGATAAGAACAAAATGTTATCATTGGTTTTCTTAATTCCTTCTATAAATACTCCAACAATTAGTATCCGCAATTTTTTCTCCAGATTCCATCGCCAAGTGAGATCCTCCAATTGCTTTTCGAGCTTACTCTTTTGCTAGCCGCAAGGCACCAGCCTCATTAGCCTCCTGTAAAAGAAATGAAGAAGGCTAATTGCGTAGAAAGTACAAATATGTCCAGTTTGATACATCAATAGAATAACATCGAAATATGACCGAGCAACGGTGGACAAAGTGTGGGTTGGTTGACCACGCTTTGTCGACCAATCGTGTGTTTGTCGACCAATGTTTGGTCGACCAAGCATTGGTTGGTCGACCAATCGTGGGTTTGTCGACCAAGAAGCTTTGGTAGAGGAAGAAGCTATGGTCGACCAAGCGTGGTTTGGTCGACCCACTCTTAGTCGACCAACGCTTCTTGGTCGACCAACGTTTGGTCCACCAAGCGTGGGTTGGTCGACCAAGCAACCAAACGTGGGTTGGTCGACCAACACACTTCTTCTCTTGCTCGACCAAGCGTGGGTTGGTCGACCAACGCTTGCTGGTTCAATGTAACATTAATTTTTATTCTAATATATTTGTATTTGTGACAGGTATATTTGCCGAGAAAACTAGGCAGGGATGCAATTTTTCGCTGCAAGCTGATTCTCGAATCAAGATATAAAGAGGTTTCGGAGAAGATTGTTCACTACCTCAACAACAACGAGAGAACCCTTTTTTTGGAGCCGTCTCCTTTTGGTAATTTGGTTAGGTATCATAGAGATATAAATATTTCTAGTCAAATTATGTGGTATTTGATGAGTAATCAGATAGTTGACACGGGTAGTGATGAGTTTTGGATGGTGGTGTGCAAGAGGCCGGTTAGATTTTCTTTGTTAGAGTGTTGTTTAATAACCGGCCTCGATTGCGATACAGAGCCTGTAGATGTACCAGAGGGAGGTGTCTTTGGCTCCAGACACTTTGGCGGTAAGTCTGAGATTATTTTGAGTGAATTGGAGGCAAAGATGAGTGTTCAAGTGCAGAATGAGGCTGGTGTAGACGTGGAGAAGTTAAAGATGGCTAGTCTTTACTTCTGTTGTTTTGTGTTCGGTGAGGGGACTAGGAAAAAAACGAATAAGATCGACCCTAAATACCTGAGGCTTATAGATGATTTGGATAGGTTTAACAGCTATCCGTGGGGTAGAGTAGCCTTTCGTGATGCGGTCCGATGTTTGAATAAGGACCTTTTAGGGCGATATAATTACCTCACCGATGCACAGGGTCGGAAAGAAGTTGATGGCAGCTTCCTTGTCGGTGGTTTTGTGCTGCCTCTGCAGGTATATTAATTTTTGAATGTTAAAACTGGATTTGTTATCTTTATTTCTACTAATAACATTGTTCTAAATTTATGTTACAGATCCTCGCTTATGAATATTATCCGAGCGTGGCACAAAAGTTTGCGAGGAAAAGAGATGTGGACGGTTTGATGTTGCCCAGGATGTTTCAATGGGTGACTAACACGTGGCCGTCAAACCGTGCCCCAACTGCTGTTGATGTCACTGCAGCCTTTGGTGATTCTGCTATAGATGTAAGTAATATGAATTGATTTGATATAATAAATGTGTACTTACTTTTTAATTAATCTGATACGTTATTAATTAAATGTAGGATTGTCTTGGATGTTTGACTCCTACTCCCGAGGAGCTCGTTTCAACGTATTATACGACCGGAGATTTTGTTGATTCTGCGCCTGATGCGGTCACCACTCGGGTACTCGAGCTCTGGAGGCAGGGTCAGACAGTCATATGTAGCGAGCACCCTCTGGAGTCTCCCTCAGTCCAGCACATGCATTCCGCACATTCACCTCCCTCTGTCCAGAACACACCTCCTGCACATGCATCTCCTGACGTTTCCGGCACCCGTCCTGGTGATCTCAATAGATCCAGCTCTAGCACCAGTTCTCCTATGCGTACGGGTCCTAGAGTCCACTTTGGACTCAATCCTTCCCGCCGCCCATCACCTTTGGAGCATCGTTTCGAGCGGCGATTGACTGTGTTGGAGGATTCTGTTACGTCAATGCATGTTAAGATGTCAGCAGAATTTATTGAGATCAGAGCGTCTATCAGGAGCATAAATCAAGCTCTAGTTGACTTGAAATCGAGTTTCAATCTTGGTCTCGATGAGTTGAGATTGAGTTTGACTGAACAGATTAGAGCTGGTTTTGCTGAGATGAGGTCTAACATGCCAGTGCAGCAGGACAGAGATTATAGCATAGCATATACCAGAGGGCGGAAGAGGAAAGCGTCCGAGGCAGATTTTGGTGAGTTAATTTTATTAATTATATTTATGTTTATGTAATATAATGATTTAGTACAATTCTCATAATTATTTTAATTTGTTTAATGTACGCTATTAGGGTTGGATGATAATCTGGCCAGGGAAATTGACAGTACTAGCCAAACACTACATATATTTGAGCCTAACCTTCCGGTCATTATAGAGGAGTCCTCAGAAGGTGAGTTAATGCACTTTTTTGATTTGATATTTTTGTATAGTATATTAAACAACAATCTTTTTATTTTTAGATATTCAAGTTACTCCGGATTCGCGTAAGTCAGGTGGCGAGGCGACCACGTCGAGAGGTTATTACACTAAACCTTGTCTATTCATATTTGCATTAAATTTCTTATTATTTTAATTTGTTGAATGTACGCTGTTAGGTGTGGCTGATAATATGGGTAAGGAAATTGGCAGTAGTAGCCAAACCCAACAGATATTTGAGTCTAACCTTCAAAGCATTCTAGAGGAGTCCACAGGAGGTGAGGTAATGCACATTTTTTATATTTATATTTATGTATAGTATATTAAACAATATACTTTATGTTTTTAGATATTCAAGTGACTCCAGATGCGCGTATGCCAGGAGGCGAGGCGACCACGTCGAGAGGTTATTAAACTATACCTTGTTTATTGTTCATATTTGCATTAAAGTTGTTACAATTGATCATTTTATAGATGACGGTGTGAGGCCACTTGCGGAGACCGTGACACTGAAGGTAAACAACTCGCTTGCACGAGTTAGGGCATCGATGCTCGACCGTTCACCTAGTAGGATTCGAGGTTTTACGCCGAATATGAGAAGTCTTTCTACGGACCCATGGCGATCGCAAACTTGCGTGTCACTTTCTCTGTAAGCTTTTAAATAAATCTTTTATAAAGTTTAAATTTGTAGAGGATTTCTTTTAAAACATTGAAAATCTTTTGTTATGTTGAATTCAGCACTTCGGCGAAGCTCTCCGTGGATTGGTTGAGATGCAGATCCGACATCCTGAAATGATGTCGGCAGATGATTCGTTAATGGACGGACATTTCTACGGTGATCTCAGTTTTGGCCGAAGATAAAGATATCGATTTCAAAATAAATCTAGCACGGATTGTGAGCAAAGTCAAAGGTAGTGATCCAGAATGGCCGTGTCTCTCGTGGGAAAAGGCATGAAGAATTCTCATCCCTGTCTACAGATCGGGGCTGTTTTTTGCTAAAACTCGTGACAGGGGTGAATAAGTGCATTATATATGACTTGCTGCGAAGGCACGATCCCAAATTCAAAGATCTGAATAAAGAAATAGAGCCTATACTTTAAACGCTGCTCGTCTGCTATCCATTGTTGGGAACAACCCACACCCCGAGAGGCCATGGAATATAAAACTACATGATGAATTCCGTGCCAAGATTATACAGTACGTTATTCCGTCTGCTATTTCATGATGAATCATAATCTCAAAACTATCCTAATTTCACAATTATGTTACATATTTTCGACAATTATTAATATCTATTTTTTAAAAAACAAAACTAATGGTCGACCATGAGGGTGATGGTCGACCATGAGCTTGATGGTCGACCAGAGTCTGGTCGACCATCAAGCTCATGGTCGACCATCACCCTCATGGTCGACCGATAGTTTGATGGTCGATCAAAGAAAAATAGTGGTCGACCAGCAAGCTAATGGTCGACCATGAGCTTGAACGTCGACCAAAATAAACTTATGGTCTACCAATCAAGCTAATGGTCGACCATTAGGCTCATGGTCGAACAAAAATAAAACTTTGGTTGACCCTCAAGCTATCTCTTTCTGAATTCACCGATCGAATGAATTCTGTTTTGTTTTCTTCTGCCAACTCTTTTCTCTAACAAAGGAGGCAACACCAATGAAAAATTAATGTTGCGTGGCCATTCATTTTCTTCCAGAACGGGATACACAGTCTCTGAGTAAGCCATGCACCATGACATTGTAGAATAGTACTCTGAACACATATCGTATAAATCAATCTTCGCTAACCAACTAGCTGCGATGGCATGAGCACATGAGATTCTATCAATATCAAAAACTCGACATGTGCATCTTTTTTATTCGAGTTCCACTATGGCCGAATGTCCACGACTCCTAACATCAAACTCCAGACGTCCTAATTCAAAAACTTGCATTCCTTGGGCATCTGTGAACCTGCTACGAAGAATCCCCTCGATCGTAGGGGTCAAGTTAGTGTTACTTGCAATTGATGCGTGGCGATATCGAGCAAACCAAGATGGCCAGTTTCTGCAAAGAATCCAAGAGTGCAATGATTGGCAGCTTTCTTTCTTCAAGTAGTCTAGCATTGATCGACTCAACCCCGTTTGTCGTCATAATATTGTAACGGGTCTTCGGACAATACGCTCGAGTCCATCTATCAAATGAGTCTCTCTCGACCAAATATTGCACTGCCTCAGGATATCTATTTCTAAAATCATTGTATGCAATATCAAACTCGAAAGTTTTATAAATTTTAGCAATGTGCAAAAACATTTCGGTTGCACCCTTCTTTTTGCATCTAGTCTTCATGTTTTGGGATAAATGCCACGCACAATGACCATGATGCGCATTTCTATAGACAGTAGAAACCGCATTAATGATCCCCTGATGCCTGTCAGAAATTATCACCAATTCATCCTCGTCAGGTGCTACTTCTAACAACTTCGTTAAAAACTAACTCCACGAAGAAGTACACTCGACATCTACGATTCCCCACGCCAAATGATATTGGTGATAATTTCCATCTTGTGCCGATGCCACCAGTAAAACACCATTATACTTGCCCTTCAACCACGTACCATCAATTGATACAACTTTTCGCATACTTCGATATCATCTAACGCATGCACCAAAAGCAAGAAACATATACTTGAATCGATTTTCCTCGTCGACAAATATGTCTGTTTTGCTTCCTCGATTCATCTGCTCAACCATGTGCAAATAACAACTCAATTTAGTAAAACTCTGCGTAGGATCACCTTTCAACATATTGTCTGCTAGTTCTTTCCTTTTCCAAGCCTTGTAGTATGATATATCAGCATTCATACTATTGCGCATCATCGCCATCACCGCTTTTGGTACCATTGGCACTGGATGACCTTGGAAATTATCCACTAACATATCACGAACAACAGCAGAACTCGCTCCACGGATTCTCTTTCGTCTCCCAGTCAAACCACATGTATGTGTATTGCAATATGTTCTAACGGAGAATGCACGTGAATCATTCTTAATCAAAGAGGTCCAGATTCTCCACTTACAATCAGACACTACACATTTTACGACGTACACCTTTTGGCTACTTTTAACCGTCTCAAATTCAAATCAAGCTTCCAAACTTATTCTAATTAGCTCTTTTTTCACCGCTTCTCGGTTTGGAAACTCTTGACCAACAAACAAGTTTGAACCATCCGTGAATGAAAACGTGTCATTATCAATATCCACATCCGCATCCAAATTTGCGTCATTGCTTTGAACCAAATTTGCCTCGACCTCAATTGCATCATTACGTGCTTTGTCATATAACTCGTCTGTGTTACTACGATCCACATGCAGGGCATCCGCATTATGCGCTTCGTCGAATGTGTTACTACGATCCACATGCATGGCATCCACATTATGCGCTTCGTCGAAAAAATCACTGCTATTATTACGATCCACAGAAACAATATTCAAGTGAAAATAATCATCAAAATGACTCTGTTCGTTAATATTGCAATTGTTTTCATCAATACCATATCCGTTCACATTATCAAAAGAATCAAAAGAAGCAACACATTCAATTTCAACTTGAAGCACTGGCCTACTTCTCGGACAACCAAGATACATATATGCTTTCAAATCATGGTCATTCTTTATATAAATTGGTTGAATGTTGCACGGCAAATCTAGAAGATAACTCAACCTCAAGTTGGCAGTGTCTTCTACTTTCCCAGCTCTATATATTTCACTTTTTAAATTTTCAAAATAACAAATATCATCATCCACTGGAATAGCAACAAACTTTGCATTGGCCTCTGGATTCCATTTATAAACCAGCCCCTCTGTCACTTCCCATTTCCCATCAAAATGAACAACAATAACGGTTGGCATATCTAAAAAGTGCACAAACAAATATGATAATTATAATGAGCAAAATGATTTAATAAAAAAAAAAATTACACACATGGTCGACCAAAAATTAGTTGGTCGACCAAGAAATTATGTCGGGTCGACCAAGATGATCATGGTCGACCCGGCAAACACAACAACTTGGTCGACCATTAAGAGTGTGGTCGACCATGAAAAAATTTTCTTTGGTGGACCGGGAAGCTTTTTGATCGACCAACTTAATTTTGGTTGGAAAATATTCTTCATTTTAATTTTGGTCAATTTTGGTCGACGAAAAAAACAATGAACCACACAAATTATTCATCTTAATTTTGGTCGATAGCTGCATGAAATGAAGAAAACAATGAACTGGTTCAAAGAAAATGGAGCAAACTTACTGTATTTTTCAAATAGAGACGAATTGGTCTTCAAATACAGAAGAATGGGGCAACATATGCGGGAGTAGATTTAGATCTGGATCTGAGGAATGAGCGCAACAACACCTGAGCAACAACAGTGTCAATTTCGATTTAATGTATCGCGGAAGAGGTAGATGGGGTAGATGAGTTCTTTAAATTTGGGAAGCTGATAATTGGGAAAAATGTGCGTCGAATGAGAAGAAAGAGAAGACAGCAATTAATTTAAAAAGTTATAAGGTTAATTAAGGTTTAATTTACTAATCAAAAGTCAACACCTTCTTTTTTTTAAAAAAAATTCAGACTCCTTGTTTTTTAAATCCTTCCTGTCTTAATCCTATTTTTTTAATTGCCCCGACACCGGACATAGTTTAGCTGCAAATAAATCTATCCATTTTGCCAATTCAAGAACCAACTAATCAAAAGTGACACAAGGATCCATAAAAGAAATGGATGGTTACACTAAGTCGGAGAAAACAGTGAAAATTAATGTTTCACCAATACATACTTCGCATGTGACATATTTTATATTGGACAATATGCCATATCAAATCATGTTATTGTGTTATACAAGAATGTATAAAATGAGTAAGACACACGTTAAATCCAACTGACTGAATCCTTCCCTTAATTGATTTGAATCAGCAATACAAAAATATTAGAATTTTTAAAAACATGAAATACTTCATATTTTACCAACTTAAATACTTATTATCTAGCTTGAACCTAAAAAAAGGTTAAAAGTGATTATAGATCAAGAATGACGACATCCTACCACCTTCTATACCACATGACAAAATTAAAGATGCGTACTTCAAAAAAAAAAAACCAAAATTCTTCAGAACCTGTCAGACAAAACAATGTTCTCACCTTTTTAAGCTTCCTCAGTTGTCTTTTTTGCCAACTTTTGCCTCCAAAGAAATGTAATATGTAAAATGTATCCAAAAACCTTACTTTGTTTACTTCACTGGTAGGACTACTTCTGTGTTCTAAAATTATCCATATGCTTGAACAAGAAATATTTAAAAAACCCACAAGAAAATAGTTACATAATTTTGTTGGTCCCACGTGCGGAATTTGAGATAATAAAACCCGAAAATAAAGAATAAACTGGACACCGAGATTTACGTGGAAAACCCCTAAAAATTATTAGGGTAAAAACCACGGGCAAGATGAAAAGAATTCCACTATAATATTTTGTGGTGTACAACTCAATCACTGTGTTTCCAAAGAGAACACGCACTCTCTTAATACAAGAGAACAAACACATCACAAATATTATAGAACTAAGCACTTAAATGCTATAAGATGAGAGAAAACTCGAAGAATGGATGATTTCAGAATGAAGGGGGGAGCTCTATATATAGAGCCCCTTGACCGTGTGAAAACTCGTATAAAAACACATTTTCTCCTCTGAAAATTTACGCGAAATTTCCGCTGCTTTGCATAGCCAACCACACGTTTTTCTTTTTAGCAAATTCAGCCAATTCTCCCGACATGCAATAAATGCTATGCTCCTGCCGACATTTCTCCCACTTGGAGATTTGATTGAAAATCAAACACATCTCCACACATCCTTTCAATATCGCCATTCCCTGCTGCTTACGGTTTCGCTAGACCACTTGATGATCTACACCACTCAAACTTATCAGTGTTCACTGGCTTGGTCAAAAAATCAGCTATGTCATCTTTGGTATGGATTTTCTGCATATCCACGCTTCCTTCTTCTACTACTTCCCGCACAAAGTAAAATTGGACTCTAATGTGTTTATTTTTGGAATGAAAGGCTGGATTTCTTGCAATGTGCAAGGCACTTTGACTGCCACAAAACAAAGAAACATTTTCTTGTTTGTGCTCGATCTCCTCCAATAACCTTTTGATCCATATTGCCTCATTGCAAGCTTGAGTAGCTGCCATGTATTCTGCCTCTGTTGTAGCCAATGCCACAACTGTCTGCAGTTTTGAAACCCAGTTTACAGCTCCTCTTGCAAGTGTAAACACATAACCAGTAGTTGATTTTCTCTTATCAGGATCACCTGCATAATCTGAATCGACATAGCCCCTGAGTGTAAAATCTGATCCTCCATAACATAATGCAGCAGCATTCGAGGTACCGTTGATGTATCTAAGGATCCTCTTAACAGTGCTCCAATGCTCTCGCCCAGGATTCGCCATATACCGACTAACTGCTCTCACTGCTTGAGCAATGTCCGGTCTTGTACATATCATGGCGAACATCAAACTTCCCACTGCTGATGCATATGGAACTCGAGACATCTCGATCCTCTCTGCTTCACTGCTAGGATACATCTCGGAGAATTACTTGAAGTTAACAAGAAGATGGGTCGATATTGACTTATTATATTGCATGTTGAAGCGTTACAAGACTTTCTTCAAATAATTTTTCTGGGAAAGCCAAATCTTTCTATTACTTCTGTCTCGATGAACTTGCATCCCTAGAATCTTGTTTGCTGGTCCCAAGTTCTTCATATCAAATTCCCTAGCCAACTGTGACTTCAATCATTGGACATGATCTTTGCTGGGACCTGCTACCAACATGTCGTCCACATACAACAACAAAATGATATAATCATCACCAGACCTCTTGAAATACGTACAAGGGTCTGCACTCAGTCTGTTGTATCCAAAGCTCATGATATAGGAATCAAATCTCATGTACCAACACCTCGGCGCCTGTTTGAGACCGTACAAAGATGTCTTCAACCTGCAAACCAAGTTCTCTTTGCTTATTTCCGCAAAACCTTCTGGCTGGAGTATATAGATTTCTTCTTCAAGATCTCCATGAAGAAATGCCGTTTTCACATCTAGCTGTTCTAGATGTAGGTCAAACACCGCACACAATGCCAACACTAATCTGACTATTGTAAGCCGAACCACAGGAGAAAATATCTCATTGAAGTCAATGTCATCTTTCTGAGCATACCCTTTTACCACCAATCTAGCACGATATCGCTTCACTTGGTTATTGTCATCACGCTTGATCTTATAGACCCATCTGTTTCCAATGGCTTTCATCCTTTGTGGTAGTGTAACAAGATCTCAAGTTTTATTCCTGTCTAATGCCTCCAATTCTTCTTGCATTGCTATCATCCACAAGGATACATCCGAGCTTTGAGTAGCCTCGTGGAAACTCAAAGGCTCACCATCCTCTGATAATAGACAATATGCAATATTGCTTTCAGTGACATAATCTGAAAGCCAAACTGGTGGTCTTCTGTCTCGAGTTGATTGCCTCACATTAGAAACCTCAGACTCAACATGTTCTTGTTATTCGTGCTCTGGTACTGCTTCACAAGAAACTTGACCTTCGTCCGTCTTATTTTCCACCTGAAATATAGTAGTTTCTGAATTCAATGTGCCTTTCTCTCCCTTTACTTTAACTTCCTCGAAGATAACATCTCTGCTGATGACAAGCTTGTGAACAGTAGGATCCCACAGGCGAAACCCCTTTACTCCATCAGCATATCCCAAGAAGATACATTTTCTGGATTTCAAATCCAACTTCGATCTTTCTTGCTCATTGTACAGAACGTACACAGGACTTTCAAATGTATGCAAATGAGAATAATCTGTCGGCATTCCGGTCCACATCTCCATCGGAGTCTTCAGATCAATCGCCACTGAAGGAGAACAGTTGATAATATAACAAGCGGTTTTGACTGCTTCTGCCCAAAATGACTTTTCTAGACCTGCAGTCCTCAACATAGCTCTTGTTCTGTCCAACAAGGTTCTGTTCAACAAGGTTCTGTTCATCCGCTCCGTCACTCCATTCTGTTGAGGTGTGTGAACCGTCGTAAACTGTCTTTTGATGCCCTCATGTTGACAATATGCATCAAATTCGTCACTGGTATATTCTCCTCCATTTTCAGTCCTCAGACACTTGATTTTCTTTTCAGAATCAAGTTCAACCCGCGCTTTGAAATCTTTGAAGACTTGGAAAACATCTTATTTCTTCTTGATTGGATACACCCAACATCTCCTAGAGAAATCATCAATGAACGAGACAAAGTATCTCGCTCCTCCTAGGGATACAACCGGTGCTTGCCAAACATCCGAATGAATCAGCTCCAATATGATTTTGCTTTTGGCAATAGAAGTACCAAAATTTAATCTGTGTTGTTTACTGGTAACACAATGCTCACAAAAGGGTAGTGACACTTTGTAAGTCTCGGCAGCAGCTTCCATTCTGAGAGAATTTTCAACCCCCGTTCTGACATATGCCAGAGCTTTTTATGCCATAACACTGTTAATTCTTCTCCTGAACCAATTGATGCAACAGCTAGTTTTGCCTCTTTGTGTGTTTCTCCCAAAAGTACATACAGATTTGCAGCAACTTTTTCCGCCTTGATAACCACAAGTGCACCCTTCACAAATTTCATGATCCCATTCTCGATACGAGTTTTGCACCCTATGTCATCCAATTGCCCCAAGGACAAAATATTTTTCGTCAGTCCTTTCACATGTCGTACTTCATGTATGGTGCGAATAATGCCATCAAACATTTTAATTTTGACAGTACCGACCCCACCGATTTCCAAGGCATGATCATTTCCCATGAATACATATCCTCCTGAGACTATTTCATAATGATCAAACCATTCTCTCCGAGACGTCATATGCCACGTCGCTCCTAAATCTATTATCCATTTGTCACAAAATTTGTGTCTGCCTTCTGCAACAGTTGCTGCTTCGCTGAATAATATTTCATCACCGACTGAAGTACTTGCCACATTTCTTTGAGCACTTTTCTCGATACTTGTACACTCTTTCTTGAAGTGCCCTTTACCGCCACATTTAAAGCAGTAAATATTTTTCTTCTTACTTCTCGACTTTGATCTACCTCGTCTTTGACTCCCACTGGAGTCACAGTCCATGAATCTTTCTCTTATCATCGGTAAAGCATCTGATTGCTTCGAAGTTACCAACCTGTCTTCCTTATTCTTGTGCAGGCTTTCTTCTCCGAGAACCTCAGTTAAGACATCGTCGAACTTTAGAAAGCCCATAAGAATATTGTTGGTAATGTTGATGATAAGTTGGTCATATGAATTTAGCAGACTTTGAAGTAGAAGCTCCGCAAGTTCATTTTCCCATATTTTATGCCCCATGGAAGTGAGTTGGGTAAATAGAGTATTTAGTGTATTGGTATGGTCGGTCATCGATGATGATTCCGTCATCCGAAGAGTATAAAGCCTTCTCTTTAGGAAAATCATATTGTGTAGTGACTTGACCTCGTACATCTTTGTCAGAGTATCCCAGATAACTTTGGCTGTTTTTATCTCAGAGATACTTGACAGTACTTCATCTGCAATAGCCAAGTGTAAATTGGCAACAACATTATCATTCATCTCATTCCACTTTCCATCGTCCGTAATTTCCACCGGTCTATCTCCAATAGCTGTCAAGCAATTCTCTTTTCTTCAAATTGATTGTATCTTTATTTTCCACAGCATAAAATTGTTTCCTTTGAACTTTGCTATCTCGTACCTGCCCGCCATTATGTCTACAACAATTTTGTAGACTGGACAAAATAATCCCGCCTTAATAAAAAATCTCAAAAAATCTTTTCTGATGTGGAAGATCAGTCTAGGCTGCAACCACAGAGCATACTCAAAATTTTAAGAAATTTTAAACCAAGGCTCTGATAGCACTTGTTGGTCCCACGTGCGGAATTTGAGATAATAAAACCGGAAAATAAAGAATAAACTGGACACCGAAATTTATGTGGAAAACCTCTAAAAATTATTAGGGTAAAAACAACGGGCAAGATGAAAAGAATTCCACTACAATATTTTGTGGTGTACAACTCACTCACTGTGTTTTCAAAGAGAACACGCACTCTCTTAATACAGGAGAACAAACACTTCACAAATATTATAGAACTAGGAACTTAAATGCTATAAGATGAGAGAAAACTCGAAGAAGGGATGATTTCAGAATGAAGGGGTGAGCTCTATTTATAGAGCCCCCTGACCGTGTGAAAACACGTATAAAAACGCGTTTTCTACTCTGAAAATTTACGCGAAATTTCCGCTGCTTTGCATAGCCAACCACACGTTTTTCTTTTCAGCAAATTCAGCCAATTCACCCGACATGCAATAAATGCTATGCTCCTACCGACAAATTCAAACAAAATAAGGCAAAAATATGAGACTTTTTGAAACCTCTTTTATCAATAAAATTGCAAAGCCTGTTGCAACATAAAACAAACCAATGCAAAACAGCTTCAAGCAAGCCAGAGTCGTAAATATGATTCCTCAAATATTTAATGTTCCATGGCCAAGCATGATTGTTAACGGAGAATCAGAAAGTCCCAGAAGATTTTCCACCACAACACATTACAAATAAATTCTGAACCTGTATATCAAGATCTAAGAGAAAATTCCAAACTCAAATGGCGGAACACAATAATGTTACCTGGATAACAGTGGCAGCTTTGTGTTACTTCCAATAAAGAAACTTCTGGCGGGATAAGAAACCACGGATGCTAGATTGTATGAGTAGAGAGGCTGCACGGAGTTGCATATATTTATGCTTTGAAAACCAGCATTTGAAATATTTCTGTGTCACAATGGCAGCTGTTATCTCCCTCATGAAAGCAAACCTATTTCGATCTAGATACCTTGCAAAAGAATGGTAAAACCATAAATTGAAAAGCACCAAGTGATCAAACTAGAAATTCAAATTTTCACCAAATAATAAAACATTACTTCCAAGCCCACGTGATCATGAAATTGCTAAGGTAGAAGGGAAATGTTTCACAGATAGGTGTCTCTTGATGATGCTACTACCTACATAACTCACAGAATAGAAAGTTCTGTATTATTATAACAAACGTTATTTTATTAATGATATGATAACAAATTACATCAGTGGACTAGCGGTCCACTACATCATGAAGTACATATGACGAATATTGTTTTAATGATACACAAAAGCTCAATCTCGCAATATATCTAATATCGAGACATTCTTGAAGTCATCATGAGTGCCGATCTACATAGCTACTGTGATCTTGATTTTTTCCCAACAATGTTCTCTATTTTCTTCCTTGTCATAAAAAATTGTTCTATTTCTTTCCAGCCATACTATCCAGGATATGCAATGAACCATGACTTCCAAAAAATTCTTCCCCTCTTGCTAGTTTGCCTTCCTAAATCCGTAGAAAATAAATCCCCTGTTGACTTCGGCATCACCCAAACCAACCCAAGCTCTTGCAAAGCTGTAGCCCACAATCCGGTCGTGAATGGACAATGGATGATCATATGATCCCGAGGAATCCAGTTATTATATTCTCAGATTTTATGTTATCTACAAGGAATCCAGTTATTTTATGATTCACTTGCGTAATCTATTATCTACAAAGAGTTCAGTTATTCGATCTTAAATCACTTGGTTTTGTCAAACGCCATAAATGGGGAAATTGTTGGTAACTAGATTCTGGAGTTTGACAAAACATGAATCAATCGATTAACAAAATATGAATCAACTGATACGCGCAAGCAAATTCGGCAACTGAACTTATCAACTGAAATCAGCTGATACAATGATACAGAGTAAACTGATCAGTTGGAACTGATCAGTTAAAACATTCAGCTGAATGCCTCAAAGTCTCTCAACTGAAGATGTCTCGGGAAAGAACAAAGAAGACATAACAGATTACAAGAGCACCGCACAACAACCAAGACTACTTAAAACAACGCATTCCGGACAAAGCAATTAAGACGCCGAATTACAATGAATGAAGCAAACAATATCGAAGGAATAATCAAGTGGAAACCAACGGATACAAAGATTCAAATTTATCTCAAGATTACCGTTGGAAAAGAAGAGTATAAATATGGCAGAAGAAAAAGAAGAAAACATATATCATTCAAAACTTGCTATTACTCTGTCAAAATCTCAGCTCACTCTTATTTGATTTATTCGTAGCAATCAAGGCTACAAGTTGAGCAAACTAGCACTCTGTAATATTTGTTAATTCAATAGTGCTAAGATCAGTTACGCACAGAGATCATTTTGTAATACTAAGAGTTTCAGTTTAGGCAGTGGGTAAGTCCTAACTGAAGTGGGTCTGTACAAGTGTTGTATTGGATCAAAGTCTTTTAGTGGAAATCCTATCCTTGTGATAGAAGGGGTGACGTAGGAGTAATTAAATTCTCCGAACATCCAGAAACAATCCTTGTGTATTTTATTTCAGTTCTGTATTCTATCTGTCAGTCAGTTACCTTCCGCAACTACCTCAGTTTAACTGATTGATATTGACCAACAAGATTCCGAGAATCAGTTTGTCACCAAACTGAACTCAAAAATTCGAAAAGACCAATATTAATTGAGAGTGTTTATTCAACCCCCCCTTCTAAACACACTTGACACGTCAATCGATCCTATCAAGTGGTATCAGAGCGGTTGAATCTTGTTCTTGAATACTTCTGATCTATAAATCTGTTAGCATGACTTCATTCAATAAAATTCCTATGTTCTCAAGAGAAGATTTCGATGACTGGAAAATAAGAATGCAGGCTCACTTAGCTGCACAAGATGATGGCATGTGGTATCATAACAGACGGACCCATGGAGATTCTAAAAGCAAATACAGCAATTGCCATAACTGAAGGGCACCACAGAGAATTCAAAAGCCCAGAGAAGAGTGGACAACTGAGGACAAAAGAAAAGCCAATCTTGACAATGTGGCCAAAGATACTCTATACAAAACACTGGACAAAGCAACATTCAACAAAATAAAGATGTGCAAAACAGCAAAAGAAATTTGGGAAAAGTTGATTCAGTTATATGAAGGAAATGACCAAACAAAAGAAAATAAACTCTCTGTTGCTGTTCAGAAATTTGAAAATATCAAAATGAAGGTTGGAGAATCAATGAATGAGTATGATGAAAGGGTGAGCAGTATTGTAAATGAATTAAATGCACTCGGAAAGGTGTATACTAACAAAGAGGTTGCACTAAAAGTGATGAGAGGTCTTCCAAAGGAATGGGATGTAATAACTATGGCTATGAGAGAATCTAAAGACTTGAACCAGATCGAACTTCATGAACTATTTGCTGATTTAAAGGCTTATGAATTTGAATTGCAGAGCAGAGAAGGAGAACCATTTACTCCTACAGCTACAACTGCTCTAGCAGCTGTAAGAACTGAATCAACCAGTTCAGTTGAGAAATCTGCCGATCAGTTAAGCAATAATGATATGTCATTATTCATCAAAAAGTTTGGGAGATTCATGAGAAAGAACCAAGGAAACCTTCAGAAGCAATACCAGAGAAACAATTCCAAAGAAGAAATAAATGCTTGCTACAATTGTGGCAAAGCAGGTCATTATATTGCTGACTGTCCTAAACCTAAAAAGGACAGTCAAGGATCAACTGATAGAAGAAAGAAATCATATGAGCATAAGAGAAGATCCAGAGATGATAAAAAAAACCTACAAAAAGAAACATGAGGTTCTATTAGCTGAAGAGAACAAATCCAAATGGGCAGAAACTGATAGTGACGAATCAGAACCAGAAAGCTCATATAGCTCAAGTGATGAAGAGGAAGTCAAATGTCTAATGGCC
The DNA here is from genome assembly GCF_025594145.1 of Primulina tabacum. Classification (NCBI taxonomy): domain Eukaryota; kingdom Viridiplantae; phylum Streptophyta; class Magnoliopsida; order Lamiales; family Gesneriaceae; genus Primulina; species Primulina tabacum. Next base: position 28,900,048 of record NC_134563.1, read on the forward strand.
AATGATACTGAAGCAGAATCTACAAGTCAACAGGTATTTGATTTTAGTTCAACTGATTTTACACGAGAAGAACTCATTTTAACATTGCATGAAATGGTAAATGAGTACCAGAAACTTGCATCATCATTCGAGGAAATAAAGTCAAAGCAAAATGATCCCATGGACAATAAAACCAAAACTGATGAATCAATTGATGGGTTGAGTCTAAAAAGGGAAATTGCTGAGTTAAAAGCAGAGAGAAAAAAGATCAGTCACTGATCCAGAAATTGATCCTTGAAAATTCAAAACAGACTGAACTCATTCAATCTTGGAATAAGTCGTCTACCGCACTGAATGAGATGCAGAATTCACAAAAATCAGTTTCTGATAAAACTGGTTTAGGGTTCAATAATCAAGGAGAAACGTTTTCAAATGATACTCAACCAAAGCTGACAATGAACAAAGGGAAGTACATTCACTTTGTCAAATCAGCAGTGGTACAAAAACAAATTGAGCCCTGTAAACTGATTGAACAACCTACTGAGAAGTTGAACAAGGCTAGAAGATATGGGATTGGCTATAGCCAAAAGCTTTCAACTGATTCACAAAGCGGGTCATCAAAAAGATTTCACAAAAACTATTCGAATATCTATGTCAATTACTATAACTGCAAGCCAGTTCAGAAGAGATACAGATTGAACAATCAGTTGAATACGACTAAAACACATACTGTATCAACTGTACACTACTCACCAAGCACACAAAAGCCGAGAAAAACCATTTGGAATACAGCTACTGGAAAGTCAGTTAGACTAATCCAAGTATGGGTTCCAAAGGGACTAATAAGTTCTGGACCAAAAGAGATACGGGTACCAAATCATATTATGTGTGTGCTTGCATGTAACAAGTACAGATAAAAATTCAATATGGTATTTGGACAGCGGTTGCTCACGACATATGACAGGAGATGCAAGTATGCTATCTCAACTGACCAAATATAGTGGTCCAAACATCAGTTTCGGAGATAATTCCAAAGGTAAAACCGTGGGTAAGGGTAAGCTTATCCATGGTAACTTTACTATTAAAGATGTTTTATTAGTAGAGAATCTGAAGTATAACTTGATTAGCATCAGTCAGTTATGCGACAATGGATTCTCGGTACAATTTGATAAAAACTCATGCTCAGTTAAAACATCAACTGATGAAATCATACTAACTGGCAAACGATGTGGAAACACATATAAAGTCAGTTGGAATGAACAGCCTCATGCACCAGTCTGCTTTATTGCTTCAAAATCATCTCAAAACTGGTTGTGGCATAAAAGGTTAAATCATTTAAACTTTAAATCCATTGCCTATCTGAGTAAACATGAACTTGTAACTGGTTTGCCCAAAATAAATTTTTCAAAAGAAAAACTTTGCTCAGCATGTCAGTATGGAAAACAAGTACGATCTTCTTTCAAAAACAAGGGCTGTAAGTCTTCATCCCGATGCTTAGAACTATTGCACATGGATCTCTTCGGTCCAATACCAGTCATGAGCTTAGGGGGAATGAAATACACCTTGGTGGTCATAGATGATTTTTCAAGATTTACTTGGGTTATCTTTCTCAAATCCAAAGACCATACGGCTGCACAACTGATTAAACTCTTTAAAAGACTTTTAAATGAAAAATCAGTTGGGATTGATCGAATCAGATCTGATCGAGGAACTGAATTCATCAATCAAACACTTTCAAGCTTTCTAGAAAATGCTGGAATCAAGCATGAGCTCTCAGCAGCAAGAACTCCTCAGCAAAACGGTGCAGCTGAGAGAAGAAATCGAACCCTTAAAGAAGCTGCTAGAACAATGCTTGCTGATTCTGGTATTTCTCAAAGATTTTGGGCAGAGGCAGTAAACACTGCATGTTATACTCAGAACAGATCAATGATTAATAAGAATCATATGAAAACACCATATGAGATCTGGCATGGAAGAAAAAGTATAATAACTTATTTCAAAATATTCGACTGTAGATGTTTTATTCATGATAATGGTAAAAATTACTTAAAAGCATTCGATGCCAAATCTGCAGAAGGAATTTTCCTTGGATATTCATCAGTTAGTATAGCTTATAGAGTCTTTAATAAGAAAACTTTAAATGTTGAAGAATCTGCGCATGTTGATTTTGATGAAACTGCACTAACTGATAAGCCAACTAATCAAGTTGAGCTAGCTGATCGATTTTCAGATATCAGTTTGGAAGATGATGACAAAGATGAAAATCATAATAATCAAAACATCATTCAAACACCAGAACCAGAGATATTGGATCAATTAAATGAGCAGGAAGTCAATGCTGACAATCAGTTATTAAAGAAAAATGATAATATTCAAATATCAGCTGACGAGGCATCAACTGAAGCTGAAAACTGCATTCAGTTACCAACTGAAGAAGTTGCAGATGCAACAAATGCTGAGTACAGATGGAAAAAATCACATCCACCAGAATTGGTAATAGGAAATCCATCTGATCCAGTAAGAACTCGCAATCAAATGTTAAATTTATTTATTCATTCAGCCTTTGTCTCACAAATGGAACCAAAGAAAACTGATGAAGCTCTTGCTGATCCTAACTGGGTAAATGCTATGCAAGAAGAGCTGAATCAGTTCACTCACAATAATGTCTGGAACTTAGTTCCAAGACCAACTTCAAAAACCATTATAGGTACAAAATGGGTGTACATGAATAAACTAAACGAGGACGGTTCAGTTATACGCAACAAAGCAAGACTAGTAGCACAAGGATATAGGCAAGAAGAAAGAATTGACTACGATGAGACGTATGCTCCAGTTGCAAGATTGGAAGCAATCAGAATATTTCTTGCTTATGCATCTCACAAAAACTTCAAAGTTTACCAGATGGATGTGAAGAGTGCATTCCTAAACGGTCAGTTACAAGAAGAAGTGTATGTTGAACAACCTCCAGGTTTTGTAAATCACAAACTTCCTGATCATGTATATTATTTGAACAAAGCATTATATGGTCTTAAACAAGCTCCCAGGGCTTGGTACGAAACTCTTTCAAAATTCCTAACTGATCATGACTTTACAGTCGGATCAGTTGATAAGACCTTGTTCAAATTTATTAAAAATAATCATATTCTATTAGTTCAAATTTATGTTGATGATATAATATTTGGGTCAACTAACCCCAAATTGTGCGAAAAGTTTGCTAAGTTAATGCAGGAAAAGTTTGAAATGAGCATGATGGGTGGACTGACATTTTTTCTTGGACTGCAAGTGAAGCAACTGGAAACTGGTATATTCATTAGTCAAACAAAATATACAAAGGAGTTGCTACAGAAATTTGGTATGGAATCATGCTCAGCTGCAACTACTCCCATGAGCACATCAGTTAAACTAGATACTGACGAAGGGGGAATATAAGTAGAGGCGACATTATATAGAGGATTAATAGGTTCATTGTTGTACCTAACAGCCAGTCGACCTGATATTGTTTTTGCTGTCTGTATGTGTGCCAGATTTCAAGCAAATTCTAAGCAATCACATTTCTCAGCTGCTAAAAGAATTCTGAGATATCTTAAGGACACGCAAAATGTTGGGCTATGGTATTCCAAAGACTCCACCTTCAATTTAGTTGGATATTCAGACGCAGATTATGCAGGATGTAAGCTTGATCGCAAAAGTACAAGTGGATCTTGTCAGTTTTTAGGAGACAGACTGATCTCTTGGTTCAGCAAGAAGCAGACATCCATAGCTACCTCAACAACAGAAGCAGAATATCTTGCTGCTGGTAGCTGCTGTGCACAACTGATCTGGATTCAGCAACAACTGAAGGATTATGGAGTAACGTCAACTGAATCGCCCATATTTTGTGATAATACCAGCACAATTGCCATCACTTATAATCCAGTTCTTCACTCAAGGACCAAGCATATAGATGTCAGGCATCACTTCATTAGGGATCATGCGTTAAAGAAGGATATTCGACTAGAATATATTTCAACTGAACAGCAAGCAGCTGACATCTTCACAAAACCATTTCCCGAGGCAAAGTTTTCTCACTTTCGAAATATTCTTGGTTTAATTGATTTATCTTAGAAATTATTAGTAATATTGCTTCACTAACAAAATTATATGCAGAAAATAAGAACACAACAAATTGAAAATAACACTTCATTAAGAATACCAACGTTCCCATTTTACAGAAGATATCATGGAATCAACTGAATCTAGCCACGCCCTAACCCAATCGTTTAACTCATAAATTCGAACTCTAGCAAAAGCCCTAGATTTCGAAATCTTATCAACAACATGCCACTCCTTCCATAGCATCGTCTCCAAAAGACATTTGTCTTCAACCAAATCCCTAACATGCCTCACTTCAAAACGTTCAAGGTATTTCAGTGCTCTTGCCTCCTGAGCACGAGTAGGAATAGCACCACTGTCACTCACCCTCTTCAACTCATGAATCTTTTCCCATGTTAACATCACCTTCTGAAAAACATATATCTCCATCTTTCTCTTGATATCTTTTAAACGAGGGGTTGACTGCTCAGTAACATGAACATGAGTGCTGCTGCATGCATCAGAATCAGACATATTGAAATATTTTTGAACTGATATTGCATCACATTTTTATCACTATTATCTTATTTATAGGAAAATGATGTTGGAGAAGCTGAAGAGTCTCAAGTAAATCAATGCGTCTTTCACATTTACCAAGGACTTTAAGTTATCAGTTGTTCATTGTCAACTGACACCAGTTTGAATTCTATTAATAGTTGTTTAAATAGTCCCAGTTCATGATCAACTTATGACAGTTAGTCTTTCATCAGTTCATTTGTTTACATATCACAGCTGATGAAATATATCATTTGCAGAAAAACAGAGTTAAAACCAGATAAATATTTCATTACTTATAAATGTTGGTCTGAATTACATCATCATACTTCTCCTCCACAACAATTATCCAAAATTTCAGCCAAACAGATAGAGAAGAAAGATCAGTCATGAGAAAGCTGTGAGAATGAGCTATGCGCCTCAGGATCTTCAATTCCTTGCGGAGCATCAGCTGATACATGTGACCATCCTTGAAGATGTCCACCCACACAGCAATATTCAAGTGCTTTCGCACTTGATTCAGTTCTGCCACCAATTCAGGAGTGGTGGCCTCCCCAGAGTTGTATAAGAGCTCAAGCTCCTGCAATCGCTCCCAGTAATGCAGACTTTCATAGAAGACTTTGTCTTCTATCTCAGCCTTCCTGGCCTCCACAGAAAAGGGAGAAAGACTTGAGTCACTCGTATCAGACATTTTTTTTTGAATATTTTGGATGATATGTCTAAAACTAATTGAGCCATTTCTATTTATAGCAGAATATCAAGAAAGCTGAAGAGTCGTCAACGTTTCAGCAAAACCAATAACCTCTCTGACTCTTAAAATTATTTTGTAGCACTACTTTAATATGCACCAATTTAGGGGGAATGTCAGTTTTTTTAAGAAGTTAACTGAGAAGACAATCGTTTGTGAATTCTCAACTGACTTGAATCAGTTTCCCAACTGATCGTTCAGCTTGAAAATTTTACAAATCTTCTCACATAAGTTAACCAATTAAAAACTTATTATATTCCAAAACAAATGAGGTGACTAAATTTTTATGACGTGGCATATTTTAAAACCGCTCATTATTATATACACACGATTACAGCACACGTGCACACATTTTTATTCAAATTTTAGAACTTATTCTCTTCAATTTGCAGATCACTACACTTTCCGAAATGGCAAACCAGATCCCAGCCCATATCTTGAATGCGATGGTCATCGATTTTAATTCGGTTCTATCAACCCAAGAAGCAGACGTTAAGAATGTATTTCTAAAGCTTGAGTCGGCAGGTCTCAGGATGTTCTTGGGACAATCTTCTCAGAAGATATACCTCAAGGAGGTAAATGAATTCTATCGGAAGGGATTTATCACTACTAATGACACTATCTCTGTGACTATCAATGATCAGTTGCTACTCCTTTCTGAAGAAGCTTTCGGAGAAATCTTCTCTTTGCCAACTGATGGTTATGTTAGTTTTTCTGAAGTAAAAACTCATGACATTGAAGAAATGCAGTCTCGACTATCTGCTGATGGACGGAAAATCAAAGTTTCCGATCCAAAGAAGGAACTGAAACCAGAAATTCAGTTGTTAGCTGATATCGTGGCAAAGGGAATATTAGCAAAATCCGGTTCTTATGCTGCTCTTACACTCGAAAAATTCCAGGTAATGACCATAATCATGGGTAAAAAGAAAGCAAATTGGAGATATATTCTTTTTAACATCTTGAAGAATATGCTCAAGTCATCCAAACAGTCATGTGGCTTCGCCATCCAAATCAATTATCTGTTAAAACTGAAGGGTTTGGTAGCTGAAAATGCTGAAACATCATCAAAATTCAAGGTATTTACTGCCAAAAATATCTTGCCATCAAAAACCAAAATAGAAGTTGAGCCATCACCAGTCAAGAAGGCCAAAACAGCAAAAAGGAAACTGATTCTCAGTTAATCAGATTCAGAGAAAACTCCTTCCCCTAAGCTTGTCAAGAGACCAAGGACTCAAAGAACCAAACCAATAACCACAGTGGAAGTCATTCCACCTGAGAAAATTATTCAATCAGCTGCTCAACAGCCCATTCAGGCTATCCCTTTGCAAGTAGTCTCACCTGATGATTCAGTTACCAAAGCAAAGACACCAGCTAAGGTAAGAGCTCCCTTGACTCTTGTAAATCGCCCTACCATCCTGCCTAGAGACAGATCTAAAGGTGTAATATTAAGGGAACCAGTGCATTCCACACATTCTGGAATGGATCTTCCTCACATTCTCTCAACTGACAAAGGAAAAGGCAAGCTGGTTGAAGAACCCCGGCCATCCAATGTCATTCAAACACACATTGACCTTGTTTGGGAATAGGTCAATGAATTTGCCACATCACAATTAAAATTGTTTGATTGTTGGAAAAGTTTCAGAACAGAAATCTTTGCCAAAGAACTGAAGCATAGATCTAAACTGAAAAAGTTCATCAAGCTAGAAGCAATTGTTCTTGAAGAAATCCAGAACATACAGTACAATATGCAGCAGATGCTCGCTGAAATCAAGAAAATTCAATTTGAACAACTGTCTCATATTGTCAAATTAGATTCTTCAACTGAATTTGACTCGGCGAAACTAAACGCTCTTCAAGCCAACATGGACTCTCTTAGCCGAACTGTGCATGAAATAAAGAAGGGGCTAGTTAACTCACTCTTTACAACTCAGGATGTAATCAGTCAGAGAGTTGAGCGACTGGAAACCTCTGTTTCAAATAAAATAGAATTGCTATAGACCTCCCTCAGAACTATTGCCTCAAGTATCTCATCAGATGTAAAACTTCTTTCCATTGACGTTCGAAAGTTATCAGACAAAATGGAGTTGTTTGACAAAAAGGGGGAAGAACAGCAGCTGAAGAAGAATTAATCAGATTATTAGAATCAACTGATAAAATATTCTCAGATTTTATGTTATCTACAAGGAATCCAGTTATTATATTCTCAGATTTTATGTTATCTACAAGGAATCCAGTTATTTTATGATTCACTTGCGTAATCTATTATCTACAAAGAGTTCAGTTATTCGATCTTAAATCACTTGGTTTTGTCAAACGCCATAAATGGGGAAATTGTTGGTAACTAGATTCTGGAGTTTGACAAAACATGAATCAATCGATTAACAAAATATGAATCAACTGATACGCGCAAGCAAATTCGGCAACTGAACTTATCAACTGAAATCAGCTGATACAATGATACAGAGTAAACTGATCAGTTGGAACTGATCAGTTAAAACATTCAGCTGAATGCCTCAAAGTCTCTCAACTGAATATGTCTCGGGAAAGAACAAAGAAGACATAACAGATTACAAGAGCACCGCACAACAACCAAGACTACTTAAAACAACGCATTCCGGACAAAGCAATTAAGACGCCGAATTACAATGAATGAAGCAAACAATATCGAAGGAATAATCAAGTGGAAACCAACGGATACAAAGATTCAAATTTATCTCAAGATTACCGTTGGAAAAGAAGAGTATAAATATGGCAGAAGAAAAAGAAGAAAACATATATCATTCAAAACTTGCTATTACTCTGTCAAAATCTCAGCTCACTCTTATTTGATTTATTCGTAGCAATCAAGGCTACAAGTTGAGCAAACTAGCACTCTGTAATATTTGTTAATTCAATAGTGCTAAGATCAGTTACGCACAGAGATCATTTTGTAATACTAAGAGTTTCAGTTTAGGCAGTGGGTAAGTCCTAACTGAAGTGGGTCTGTACAAGTGTTGTATTGGATCAAAGTCTTTTAGTGGAAATCCTATCCTTGTGATAGAAGGGGTGACGTAGGAGTAATTAAATTCTCCGAACATCCAAAAACAATCCTTGTGTATTTTATTTCAGTTCTGTATTCTATCTGTCAGTCAGTTATCTTCCGCAACTACCTTAGTTTAACTGATTGATATTGACCAACAAGATTCCGAGAATCAGTTTGTCACCAAACTGAACTCAAAAATTCGAAAAGGCCAATATTAATTGAGAGTGTTTATTCAACCCCCCCTTCTAAACACTCTTGACACGTCAATCGATCCTATCACCCTTTTTCATCAAAACAAAATCTAGGAATTCCCAATTCACATTGTCATAAGTTTTTTCGAAATCCACCTTAAACACACATCATTTCTTCTTCTTCCTCCTTCCCTCTTCGAGTAGTTCATTTGCTATAAGGCCACAATCGAGTATTTGTCTTCCCTCAACGAAAGAATTCTGAGATTCTGATATTGTCTCTGATATCACATTCCTGATCCTCGCAGTTAAGACTTTTGCTATTATTTAATACAAGCTTGTTGTAAGGCTTATCGGTCTGAAATCTTTCACTTTGGTAGATTTTTTTTTTTCGAATCAAACAAATATATGTTTCATTGGTTAGACCATTTATGATTCTGGTGCGAAAGAAATCCTCGAAAACCTTCATTAAATCTTTCTTGACTATATCCCAACATTCACACAGAGTCGATTAGACCCCTCCTACTTTTCATAAATATCAACATCATCCGGAATGTTGCTTTCAGTAATAGCATATGGTTATCTTTCTGTTTAGCATAGTCAATATCCATCCACCCAGTTGAAGAAAAATTCTTTCTTTTCATATTTTATAGTTATCACAATTTAGTTTAAGAATGTTACATTTTATATCAGAAAAACTTGCAGGTTTCATAACTGCATAAAAATATAATGTGATTATTATTTTAAAATTTTTGAGGTAATATCATGTTTTACCAATGTAAATCATGTTATAAAAATCCAGTGGCATAAAATTTTCATGTTAGCTAAATTTAATTCAATAAAAAAATTATGTGACTTTATGATAAAAATATCTATATATATTTTCTCGAGGGTAAATTAAAAAATATATAAGTTTGATATTTTAACCTAATTAGTTATATAAATATAACAAAAATATTTATGAGGTAAAATTTATTTGTTTATATAATTAATTACAATTGATGTCTATTATGTGATCCAAATTTACTTAATACATAATTTTCATAATTAAGGATGTTGTGACTATTTCTCAATTATTTAAAATTATACAGTTCAATGTAAAAAAATTGAATGTAATTAATGATTTATATAATAATTATTTAGTGATACAATCAACATTTTCCAATGGTGCTCCCAGGAAAAATAGGTAAGGCTAAAGATCTTTAAATACCTAACTCCTAGAAAGAGCAACATTCCTCAGGGAGACCAATGGCAAGTCAAAAAAACTTTAAACTGATCTATGAAGACCTCCATTAGATTATGTTTTCATATGTTACCTTATAATTATTATTTAACTTAATTATTCACTTTTATGTGAATCTTTATAACCAAAAACTTTTCATTAAACTACTTTACGTTAACATTGTTTTGACACATTCTTTTAAAATTATAAACATTTTTATATAATTTAATATGAACATAATGTTAATTTTAATGTTCTGAAATCTCACATTAATAGCATAAAAACTATTTATGATTTTAATTTAAGTGTATTAATATTATTTCACTTACTATTGTATGTATATACATAAACAATAAATTATACATAAAAAACAGAATAAATATTTTTATACACAAATTAAATTACATAGAAAATTTAAAATTATTTTTAATGTGTATAAATTAGTTAACCAAATGTTATATATTATACATACAACTTAATAGTACATTATTTAATTAATTATTTTTTAAAAAAATTAAAAAATAAAAATTGAATTTATTTACCGACAATTGTCTTCAATTATCGTGGGCCTTCAATTTTAACAATTCAACATATCACACGTGATTGCCTTGGAATTATTTGAATACATGACTTTAAATTCACTTTCAGAATTTACAAGCATTTTTCTTCGACTTCTAAATATTTTGCTCTCAAAAAAAGAGCAAAATATTTGCTCATTTTATTTTCAAATTCAGAAATTTTATTTAATTTTCAAGGTTTCGAGGAATAACTTGAAAATGCAACCGAATACAAAACTCTCCTATTAGTTATATTCAGAAGAAATTACCAGGTGAATTTCTTAATATTATTATGTCTGAACTTCAAACTTCAAGTTTCTTACGCAAAACTTCCATAAATAAATTTTTCCAAAAGTTCATGATATCCAATTTTTAGGAAATGAAAACAAATATTTTCAAGACAAAGTATCACAGCTCTGATACAAAATGTTACATTTTTCTCAACAAAATCACGTTTCTACACATCTATGAATATGATGGACAATACGCGGAAACAGATCGAGTATTATCTCCGGCCATCAAATAATTTATCATAATTTTGTTTTCCTCCTATTGAAACTTTCCAAGCACTCCAACTCTAATCGTAAATGGTGTATTTTTGTTTTTATGATGTGTGTGCTTAGGAATATCAAGCACTGCTATTTATAAACATTTCTCATACTATCAATGAGTTGATTGGGAGCTCGAGAGTAAAAAAAAAGCGCAAACGCATCACAATTTTCTAAAGTTGGGGCGGCGCATGTATCGTTTCACATACCATTTCTTACACATTTATTATTTTTTTGATATACGCCATTTTTTTTCTAACACCGTCTCCTTTATTTTCCAGATATCACAGAATTAATGGAAGGCTTAAGTACGAAAATGGTTAAGTTAAAATGAAAAAAAAAAATCGCACTTGAATGGAGCAAGCAGCTATTTGGAGAACGGGTCACAGGTTCTCAGCACATGATCAGAGGCTCGTAGCCATAGTCTTGGCGATTCTTGCAGTAGTCTCTCCCATGTACATCGATAAAAGATCGTTAATCGAGCCCGAGTCGGATGAACAACCTTTCAGCTTCTTTTCTTACCTCCCTCTGCTGCTGCTGGTTTTGATCACTGCCATTGTTGTTTCAGGCTACTTGGAGCGTGGATGCCCCATGTTCGATCCGTATTGGATCCATCATGCCGGTGGTTATTCTATGGGAATTATCATTGTCTTGATAATTCTAGCTTTAATTTTGAAGTGAGCGGATAAAGATCGTAGTCCTTTTTACTTGAGGTGAAAGTTGAAACAAGTTTCAATCTCCATTAACTGCTGGTACACATGTTCCTAAAGCTTAAAATAGTTTCACATATTTTATTTTTGTACTGATTCATATATAATACACGGAAATATTTTAAAAAATATCTATAAACTTTAATTATATGAAAAAATGTTTCATATTTTCCATAACATAACACGATTTTGTTAGAGTAGATGCCCTGTAAGCCAGCTGTTGGCTAGGAAATTTATTGACTCAAGTATAATAAATAATATTTATCTTAATATAATTTAACTTTTTATGGTTTCATTTTACTTTAACTATATGTCCATGCAATCAGCATAGATAAATTACTTTATTATACTTTAATACAAATGAATCGTAATTCGATCTTGAAACTAATTTGTAAACACTTTATATTCTAAATTCGTTCCTAGTCGATTCAGCCGCCTAAAACAAAGATAAAGGTCACTTGAGATTGAGACTAACATCTGTGATGTTGTGTACCATTTTTCATGGTAAGGGCATATAGATGTCCAATCATGCAGATGGGTAATCATACGATGATTGTACCAAACAACCCTCCCTCAGACTTTCCAAGTGGTTATCATTCATCGAGAGGAAAAGTATGTGGTTGTGATTGTACATGATTAGTCTTTACGACTCGGGACAACACTGAGGCTCTACATACTAGGATTGTGTTTTGACTCGTTTACCAACTCCGCGGGGGTCACAAGGTGGCGATGTTGGGTACAGTTGTGAAATGTGTCGGAGCCAGTGCATTGTAGTTTGGAATTCATCGCTCACCTACGGGTGTGTATATACTATGTGATCTAACGAAATAATAGTGTATGAAATCTCTGGCCAGAATGTGGTATGTACATTAATGAAGGAGTTCTCTAGTTGTGCATGCAATGAGACTATGAATATTTCAAGATTGTATCACATAGCTATCGAATTAATATGCAACCCTCGATGAACCATTGGTTGCAGATTCGATCGTGATATATGAGATGAAGGGACCGTACTGTACGTTAATCATAACCGACTGGTTCTTGCAGGCACTATCAGTGATACCTAGGGAATCATGGGGACGATTCTACTAGACGCTCTTACCATGATTTGATGGGTTTAATCAGAAAATGGTTTCTGACATTCTCATGATCAAATGTTGGTACATGGAATGTGGGAAAATTAGGGTAAGCCCGAATAAAAAAATTTTTCTGAATCACAAAGAGTTGTGAAGCCACGGCTAGATGTATCCCTGAATTATTGAGGGTCACACAAGCACTAGTTTACTTGTTTCATTTGAGATAATAAATTCAATGAGTTGAATTTATAAGAAATAAATTTGATATGATCAATCGATAAGCTTATAAATAAATATTATAAAAGCTTATAAAAATTTTGAGAGCATGAATGCTAAAACAGTCAGAAGGAGTACACCTGCCTTATTTAAACATTGGTGATCTCGAAATTAAAATGTGCATCATAATAATAAATAAGTTGACATTGTCACATCAATGATATTTGATCAGCGATCGGGAATATGATGAGATTAATGTAATGGGAGCATGGATGATGGGCTTGTAAGAGTACAAGTCCATCATGCTAATTTATTAAAGTTCAAATGGGCTTTAATAATCAGATTATATTTTAATTGAGTTAAAATATAGCTCATTAAGTTTTTATAAAATATGCTATTGATTTATGTAATATGAAAATATTCATGATACCATAATTTCAAAAACTTGCACACAAAGCAAAATAATATTGATGCATGATATTATAAAAAATATGTGCATTATTCGAGATTGACCATGATATGGGATGCATTTTTTTGGAATTTTTTAATTAACTTAATTAATTAGATTAATTAAGTAAAGAAATGCATTAGAAAATAATTATAAAGATTTTTTATTCTTATTTTACAAAAGTAATCCGAAAGTTTTTCTTACACAATACTTCCAGCTCTTCCCAATATCAAAGTGTGTAGGCTCTCAAAATTTCTTTCTTTTTGCAGAGAAATTCGGCTTGTCCTAATAATAATATTGAGTTGATTTCTTCTTCGTGTTCTATCTCTACGAGTATTATCTTCTAATTTTCTAGTGCAAGTTATAAGAGGAATAAGTAATCCGGCCGTGAACCTGATTTGAAGATTAAATAAGGAGATTTGAAGAAAGTTCGTAGGGATTTTCAACAAGAGTTATATCCGCTAACACCGGAATAGTTGGAGCCGAGTGAATTAATTCACTGAAGTTATATTACCAACTCCCTATGAATGGTTATGTTCGATTTAAACCATACGAGTGTCAAAATATTTTGAATCTCAAAATAAAATTTTAAAACTTCCGTTGCGTTTGGGCACGAGAAAAACGGTATCCCAACAGATATGTCGCCTCGACTGATTTCCCATGATAGTCGTCCATGTGTTATACAAATTCAGATGACACTTAATGCTTATAAAAAAATGTGTAAGAAACTCAAGAAACTGATATTGAAATTAATATACAAGTCATATCAATCTTGTGTATAAATAAAACCAAAGGCCCTTATGAGGCCATGTCCAATGGCCGACGAAGCAGCGCGTTGTAGAGCCTCTTGTTCTTGTTCTTGATGATATTCCTAATTGGAAATTCAAGATCATAGTTGTCGAAATTGAATGAAAGAAAATCGTGATCCTCAAACTCGAGCATGATGCTCTTTCCTTTTCCCTTACCATCCCTACAACTTGACTCGTCGTTTTTACAAATATAAAATTGAAATAATTAGGAAAATAAATAAATGATTTACAATAAATCAATAATCGATACTTGATATTTTGAGAATTGAGAGATAATTGTGTGAAAAAAAAAGAAAGAGTATGGGTATTTATAATAAAAATTTGGCCAAAAAAAGTTCAATGATCGACTGTTGCACAATAGCCACATCATCATCGACGACACAAAATCGTGGCCGTCCATTTCAAATTTAATAAAAATAAATGAAAATTATTAAATGGTCGACCCGACGGTTCAAACCCGCCCGGTCGATCAACGAGCCCTTGATTTTGACTGTTGACCTCCAATGGCCATGTGAGTTGTTGATCGTGGCCGTACAATTTTTTTAAAAAACAAAAATAACCGACCCGCTAGGTTGAACGGGTCCAACCCATCAGGTATTTAACCTTAAAACTGTAATCAAACCACCTTGGGTAAGTTACGGTCACGATTTTGGGTCAAACCCGTTGACCCGGTTTAACAGATCATGACCATAAGCCCGGTCTGTTTAGGGTACAAGTAAAACCAGAACCGTGGTCAGGTCTACTCATTTATTATGTCTCAAAATATTTACATCAAGAGAATAACAAAACATTTCCCTATGGAGAAAAAATCACATTCTTAAAAAAGAATTATGCCCTAAGACAGATGAAGAGAAAGAACGCATGTCTAAAGTACCATATAAAAGTGTGGTAGGAAGTTGTGTACTCGACCAGACCTATCATTTGTTGTGAGAATGGTGAGCATATATCAAAGTAACCCTGGTTCGGTCACTAGATGGTTGTGAAGAGAATAATTGATATCTGAAGGGAACAACTTATGTAAGGACCGTGTATCGTATTATCGTAAATCCCATGTTGATTATCGATAATTATGAAATTGTCATGTGATTATGTATATGATGTATATCAAGACAATGAAAGTGAGAAAATAAGTATTGGATATGAACTGATATTGTAAGAGCTCGAGTGGAAAAGCCGGACGCCAATAAGTACAAAACCAATATTTTTTAAACAGAACATCTGGCGCCTGAGCGGTAGAAAATGACCGCCTGAGCGCCAGTGTACCAAAAGTTGGGAAATTGTACAGAACATGTGGCGCCCGAGCGGTAGAAAATGACCGCCCGAGCGCCAGTGTAGCACAAAATTGTGCTCGGACAGAACATGCCACGCCCGAGTGGTAGTTTCTGACCGCCCGAGCGCGGTGTAAGTCACACTCGGGGACAAAATGTCTCGCGCTCGGGCGCGAAAATTCTACCGCCCGACCGCAATAGCGGTGAGGATAAGAGTAACTTTTTTCCTCTTTTCTTCTTCATTTTTATTCGATAACTTCGAGAGAAAAGTTGGAAATTCGATTTCTTTCGTCCGAATCTACTTCGAAACGTTGTCCAAACGCGAAACAAATTATAGATTCGGAATCTTCGCGTTGAGAGCTTCCTGTTGAGGTAAATTTCTTGCAGTTCCAGCAGCTCTAAATATCAAAGTGCTGGAATAGCATGTATTTGAAGTTGAAATTCCTATATGTAGTAGAATAACCGACAATAAACTCATATTCGAAGTCGGAATTGAATTATGATATGATTTGGATTTGATATGAATTTTTGAAGTTTCAAATGATATTTGAAACTCATATTAATGATTTTGGATTATGTTATTGATTGGAATGAGTATGTTATTGATGTAGATAAAGTATTATACCAATATCTTCAGGCTACATCAACTGGAAACGAAGAATTGAGGTATGTTGCGACCGGGTAACATACGACAGGTATCTGTATTATATGATATATGTTGGATTGGTTTGATTGATTGGAATAAGGATGCATGTCTATATGCCTTATTTGTTGAGTTTATGTGGCATACATGACATTGTGATTTGAATATCGATGTATAAAATAAATTTTTTGTTAACACACATCGTTTGATGCATACATCGATATATGACATGCACGTTGAGCTATGATCCTTGGATACCCTGATATGATTTGATTGGATTCTGGGGTTTGTGAACACAATGCTATGTTTGGTATTACATGACCCTTAAAACATAGACATTTGTGGCTCTGACGATTGATTGAGATTTGGGATTTGATGGCGCTTTGTCGACGCTATCATACGAGTATCCCTCATTGAGGCCGGTGTGCCAGCTCGAGCATTGATTTGATAGCGATTCGTTTGATTCTGACATGTGCTCAGTGGATGGGCATTTGACCTGATACCTCCACGACATACATGCATTGCATACCATATATCATTGTTTAGATATCTGTGGTATATATGATGGTTGTTCCATTCGGAGCTTTGCTCACCCCCAAGGGGGGCTGTTGTTGTCTTTGTGTGTGGACAATGGCAGGTACTCCAGGATATCAGGAGACCGGAGATGGTACTTCTGGAGGGAGTCACAGTTTGAGTTGAGGTTTATATTTTGTTCCCAGTATATATATATATGTATTTATATACCGGGGCATGTCCCGAGGATATGAGTTGTTTGTTTATGATTGGTTTTGATTAGGTGTGGGCATGTTTATGATGTGAGATTAAATACTATTTTTAGTATTTAAATTATAAAATAAATATTTTGGGCTCATGGTAAAGAAATTTTAAATTCGTTTTCCGCTATAATTAGTTAACCCTAATCAAAGTGCATTGTAATAACGTTAGGAGCTAAAGGCCCCACACAGAATGGTATCAGAGCATAGCTGGGAATGCTCGATTAAGTTTTGTGTACACTTGAATAGGCACAAATGAATTGTGCGCTTGTGTTTGATCTATTTGTATTACTTGCTCTTACTTGGTTTGATTCGAGTAAGTATTTGATGAGATTGATGATATGAGATGATGGTATTATGAAATTGATATGGATTTGTGATATTCATCTTTTGATTGTAGATGGATCCCACAAATGAAACTGCGAGTAGCAGCACTGAGAGAATAGTTGGGAAATTTGAAGGATTGTCCATGGATGTAGTGATGGCTCGATTCCAGGATTTGAAACCACCGAGGTTCTTTGGCACTGAGAGTGCTGAAAGAGCAGAGGCCTGTTTGAAGGATATTGAGCATTTGTTTAATATTGTCGAATATTCCAAGGCTTGGAGACTGAAACTTGCTCTCTATCAGTTGAAAGACCGAGCTAAATCTTGGTGGGAAGCCGCTGAGATTTGATTGAAAGAGGCCGGGATTGAAGTCACATGGGATGTCTTCAAGGCCCAGTTTTTGGAGCAGTATTCCCCTCCATCCTATTATACTGCTCAGGAGAATGAATTTAATAATCTGCAGCAGGGAACGATTACTGTTGCAAAATATGCTTCGAAATTTTCTACTCTGTTGAAGTTTGCACCTCACGTAGCTGGGAATGCGAAGGCAAAATATAACAGGTTTGTGAATGGATTGCATCTTGCTATATATACTTATGTTGTTTCTGGATTGCCTACCAGCTACGCAGAGGCAGTTGAACGAGCCAAGGCAGCCGAGGCTGGAATTAGGCGAGGAGGATCCACAGTATACTCCTTTACCTCCAGTGTCAGCTCAGCAGCCTACTTTGCGGCCGAGAGGTAAAAAGTTCAAGAAGACTGGTACTGTTTCTTCGTCTTCTTCGAGTTCGAGTGGATCCCAGAGAGGGAGTCCTGTTATTGCCCCTTATTGTAGTCATTGTAGAGGAAAACATACTATCGAACAATGTCGAGGTATGTTTGGTACTTGTTATCAGTGTGGGCAGGAAGGCCATTTCTCTCGAGTATGTCCGAACAGGGGTACGACTTCTTCCCAACCCCAGCCAGGATTTAGAGGTGGCCCTAGTATGATGAGACCTGCTGTTCCTGCTCCATCCTTTCAACAGTCGAGTGTCCCACGATATCGAGGACCGGGTGGTCAGAGTGCCCAAGTTCCTCCTCAAGTGAGAGTGTACGCCATGACCGAGGATCAGGCGAGAGAAGCTGCTGGTGGCGTGATTGCATGTATTTGCATGCTTTGCGATTATCCTGCACGTGTTTTATTTGATACAGGAGCATCTCATTCATTCATATCTCATGCATTTGTTGCATCTCACGATATTGAGTGTACCCCGTTGTATGATACTTTGTCGATAGCCACGCCAGCAGGGAAGATTATTTTGTCTGAGAAAGTTGTGCATAATTGTGTATTGATATATGAGGATAATGTGGTATTTCTGAATTTGATTGTCCTCCCGATGCACGACTTTGATTGTATTGTTGGCATGAATATCTTGATGACAAATCGATCTACTGTTGATTGTTGTCATGGAGTGGTTCGATTTCGACCGATTGATGGACCCAAGTGGAATTTTTATGGCAAGAGTTCCCAAGCCAAAATTCCATTGGTATCTTCCTTGGAAATGTCTCGACTTTTGACTAGCGGAGATGAAGGTTATCTTATCTACGCTATTGATATCTCTAAGAAGGAGCCTTCCTTATCTGAGATTTCTGTTGCGAAAGAATTCCCAGATGTATTTCCCGATGAGATTCCTGATTTTCCTCCTCATCGAGAAGTTGAGTTTAGTATTGATCTTGTGCCGGGGACTGCGCGTATTTCTAAAGCTCCCTATCTCATGGCACCTCTGGAATTGAAAGAATTGAAAGAACAATTACAGGATCTTCTCGATAAGGGATATATATTCGACCGAGTATATCACCTTGGGGAGCTCCAGTTTTATTTGTTCGAAAGAAAGATGGTACTATGTGAATGTGTATCGACTATAGGCAACTGAATCGGGCTACTGTGAAAAACAAGTACCCACTTCCTCGTATTGATGACTTATTTGATCAGCTTCAGGGTACTTCTGTATACTCGAAAATTGATCTTCGTTCTGGGTATCATCAAGTACGAGTTCGAGACGAAGATGTGCCCAAAACTGCTTTCGTACGAGGTATGGCCATTATGAATTTTTGGTTATGCCTTTTGGTCTCATGAATGCTCCTGCTGTCTCTATGGATATAATGAATCGTGTCTTTCAAGATTTCTTGACCGATTCATTATTGTCTTTATTGATGATATTCTTGTATATTCGAAATCGAAAAATGAGCATGTTGAACATTTGAGACAGGTACTTCAAACTATTCGTATTAGTCATTTATATGCCAAATTGTCCAAATGCGAATTTTGGATGGACAAGGTGGTATTTTTAAGCCACATCATTTCGAGACATGGCATATCTGTTGATCCTGCGAAGGTCGAAGCTGTATTGAATTGGCCGAGACCTACGAATGTTCCTGAGATCCGAAGCTTCATGGGTTTAGCTGGATATTATCGTCGCTTTATTGAAGGATTTTCGAAAATAGCTAAACCTATTATTCAACTGACACAGAAGAATCAACGATTCATTTGGTCAGATGAATGTGAAGCTAGTTTTCTTGAATTGAAGACGAGATTGACCACAGCACCTGTGCTTACTATTCTCTCAGGTACCGGAGGATTTGTGGTATGTACAGATGCGTCTGGTAAAAGTTTGGGCTGTGTTCTGATGCAACATGGCAAAGTGGTTGCTTATGAGTCTCGTCAATTGAAATCTCATGAAACACGTTATCCTGTTCATGATCTTGAATTGGCCGCCATTGTGTTTGCTTTGAATATTTGGCGCCATTATTTGTACGGAGAAAAGTTTGTTATATATTCGGACCATAAGAGTCTGAAATATCTCTTTTCTCAATCTGATTTGAATATGAGGCAACGCAGATGGATGCATCTCCTGAAGGATTTTGATTGTGAGATTCAATATCACCCTGGATCGGTAAATGTCACTGTGGATGCCCTCAGTCGGAAAGTTCACGATTCTGTTCTAACTTCTGTTTGTGTCGCCAAGGTACATGAGGATATATGTACTTCTGGTTGGACTTTTCACTCGAATTGGAATTTTGTCACTGTCTCAGCATTGCAAATTGAGCCAAACTTGATATCGAAAATACGAAAGGCCCAACGAAGCGATGCTCAGATCCAAAAGTCGAAAGAACTTGTATATGATGGACATCAGTCTGGATTTCAGATTTCTTCTGATGGTTCTTTACGACTTAATGGTCGGCTGGTAGTTCCTGACGATTCTGATTTGAAATCTGCCCTTCTTCGAGAAGCACATTGTAGCAAATACAGTATTCACCCTGGAGGTCGAAAGATGTATTTGGCATTGAGACCTCAATTCTGGTGGAAACGTATGAAGAAGGACATTGCTGAGTTTATTTCTAAATGTCTTGTCTGCCAGCAAGTGAAAACCGAGAGAATGAAACCTGGAGGATTGCTCCATAGTATTGAAATCCCGAAATGGAATTGGGAACATATTGCTATGGATTTTGTGACTCATTTACCTCGTACGCCCGAGAGCTGTGATGCTATTTGGGTCATTATTGATCGGCTTTCGAAATCTGCACATTTCATTCCGTATGAACGGACTTATCCTTATAAGAGAATGGCCCGTTTATACATTGAGAATGTTGTGAGACTGCACGGTGTGCCAGTCTCGATTGTATCTGATCGTGATCCCAGATTTGCTTCTAAATTCTGGGGGTAGTTTCCATGAAGCGATGAGTACGCGTTTGGCTATGAGTACTGCCTATCATCCTCAAACTGATGGCCAGACTGAGCGTACGATTCAAACATTGGAGGATATGTTGCGTGCTGTTGTGATGGACTTCAGAATGGGATGGCAAGATGCCTTACCATTGGTTGAATTTTCTTATAATAATAGCTTTCAGACGAGTATCAGTATGGCACCGTTTGAAGCTCTATATGGGAGACGATGTAGATCACCGTTATTCTGGGATGAAATTGGTGAGAGACAATTGACTGGACCTGAAATGATACAGGAAATGAACGATAAGGGTCAGTTGATTCGGTAGCAGGATGAAAGCTGCTCAGGATCGTCAAACGAGTTATGCGAACAAACGAAGACGACCCTTGGAATTCCACAAAGGTGACAGAGTGTTTTTGAAAATATCTCCCTTTAGAGGCACTGTTCGATTCGGCATGCGAGGGAAATTATCTCCTCGATATGTTGGTCCATACGAGATTCTTGATCGAGTTGGTGATCTTGCGTATCGATTAGCATTGCCACCAGCTCTATCTGCTATTCACGATGTGTTTCATGTTTCTATGTTGAGGAAATATGAACCAGATCCATCGCATGTGCTTGCACCTGATGAGGTTGAACTGGATCCTTCTCTTTCCTATGTTGAACAACCTGTTCGCATTATGGATCGAAAGGAAAAGATATTGCGAAATAAATCGATTCCGTTGGTTCGAGTACAATGGACACGACATGGGGTGGAGGAATCGACGTGGGAATCGGAAAGCAAGATGCGAGAATCATATCTGCATTTATTTGATACTATTCCGCTTGTTCCATTGTATTCGATGTATACTGATCTATTTACTGATTTTAGTTTTGATATGTACTATAACTGGTGACATATATATGTTTGCCAATGTTATGTATATAGAGATGTTTAAGATTTCGAGGACGAAATCTTTAAGAGGGGGAGAAATGTAAGGACCGTGTATCGTATTATCGTAAATCCCATGTTGATTATCGATAATTATGAAATTATCATGTGATTATGTATATGATGTATATCATGACAATGAAAGTGAGAAAATAAGTATTGATACGAACTGACATTGTAAGAGCTCGAGTGAAAAAGTCGGACGCCAATAAGTACAAAACCAATATTTTTTAAACAGAACATCTGGCGCCCGAGCGGTAGAAAATGACCGCCCGAGCGCCAGTGTACCAAAAGTTGGGAAATTGTACAGAACATGTGGCGCTCGAGCGGTAGAAAATGACCGCCCGAGCGCCAGTGTAGCACAAAATTGTACTCGGACAGAACATGCCGCGCTTGAGCAGTAGTTGCTGACCGCCCGAGCGCGGTGTAAGTCACACTCGGGGACAGAATGTCTCGCGCTCGGGCGCGAGAATTCTACCACCCGAGCGCGATAGCGGTGAGGATAAGAGTAACTATTTTTCCTCTTTTCTTCTTCAGTTTTATTCGATAACTTCGAGAGTAAAGTTGGAAATTCGATTTCTTTCGTCCGAATCGACTTCGAAACGTTGTCCAAACGCGAAACAAATTATAGATTCGGAATCTTCGCGTTGAGAGCTTCCTGTTGAGGTAAATTTCTTTCAATTCCAGCAGCTCTAAATATCAATGTGAGGCCCGGGGCCGAAGAGGGAGGGGGGTGATCGCCGGTGCCATGAGGTTGCACGGACAATGAGCGGCTCCTGGCAGGCTTCTAGGTGGAGGAAACATGAATGAACCGACCCCACACCGGAATGAGAGGGATTCCGAGACTGTTCAATGTAATGGACTGTACAGTTGAAGAGGGCTTAAAAAGATTTGATTGTTACTACTCATATCACGAAGGTGCATCTTCTTTTCGGTAGCTCATCACATAAGAACTTCAAAGTTAAGCGTGCTTGACTTGGGGCAATTTTGGGATGGGTGACCTCCTGGGAAGTTTCATAGGGTGCGTGTGAGTGAGGACGTAAGCACGCTGGAAAGACTCGTCTTGATACAGTGAGGACAGTCGTCAAATCTGGGGCGTTACAGTTGGTATCAAGGCCGACCTCTCTTAGTACGGTGTGGTTCGGGGACGAACCAAGTGGAAGCTGGCGGGCATGTGAGGCCCGGGGCCGAAGAGGGCGGGGGTGATCGCCGGTGCCATGAGGTTGCACGGACAATGAGCGGCTCCTGGCAGGCTTCTAGGTGGAGGGAACATGAATGAACCGACCCCACATCGGAATGAGAGGGATCCCGAGACTGTTCAATGTAATGGACTGTACAGTTGAAGAGGGCTTAAAAAGATTTGATTGTTACTACTCATATCACGAAGGTGCATCTTCTTTTCGGTAGCTCATCATATAAGAACTTCAAAGTTAAGCGTGCTTGACTTGGGGCAATTTTGGGATTGGTGACCTCCTGGGAAGTTTCCCAGGGTGCGTGTGAGTGAGGACATAAGCACGCTGGAAAGACTCGTCTTGATACAGTGAGGACAGTCGTCAAATCTGGGGCGTTACAATCAAAGTGCTGGAATAGCATGTATTTGAAGTTGAAATTCCTATATGTAGTAAAATAACCGACAATAAACTCATATTCGAAGTCGGAATTGAATTATGATATGATTTGGATTTGATATGAATTTTTGAAATTTCAAATGATATTTGAAACTCATATTAATGATTTTGATTATGTTATTGATTGGAATGAGTATGTTGTTGATGTAGATAAAGTATTATACCGATATCTTCAGGCTACATCAACTGGAAACGAAGAATTGAGGTATGTTGCGATCGGGTAACATACGACAGGTATCTGTATTATATGATATATGTTGGATTGGTTTGATTGATTGGAATAAGGATGCATGTCTATATGCCTTATTTGTTGAGTTTATGTGGCATACATGACATTGTGATTTGAATATCGATGTATAAAATAAATGTTTTGTTAACACACATCGTTTGATGCATACATCGATATATGACATGCTCGTTGAGCTATGATCCTTGGATACCCTGATATGATTTGATTGGATTCTGGGGTTTGTGAACACAATGCTATGTTTGGTATTACATGACCCTTAAAACATAGACATTTGTGGCCCCGACGATTGATTGAGATTTGGGATTTGATGGCGTTTTGTCAACGCTATCATACGAGTATCCCTTATTGAGGCCGGTGTGCCAGCTCGAGCATTGATTTGATAGCGATTCGTTTGATTCTGACATGTGCTCAGTGGATGAGCATTTGACCTAACACCTCCACGACATACATGCATTGCATACCATATATCATTGTTTAGATATCTGTGGTATATATGATGTTTGTTCCATACGGAGCTTTGCTCACCCCCAAGGGGGGCTGTTGTTTTCTTTGTGTGTGGACAATGGCAGGTACTCCAGGATATCAGGAGACCGGAGATGGTACTTCTAGAGGGAGTCACAGTTTGAGTTGAGGTTTATATTTTGTTCCCAGTATATATGTATATGTATTTATATACCGAGGCATGTCCCGAGGATATGAGTTGTTTGTTTATGATTGGTTTTGATTACGTGTGGGCATGTTTATGATGTGAGATTAAATACTATTTTTAGTATTTAAATTATAAAAGAAATATTTTGGGCTCATGGTAAAGAAATTTTAAACTCGTTTTCCGCTGTAATTAGTTAACCCTAATCAAAATGCATTGTAATAACGATTAGGAGCTAAGGGTCCCACAACTTACCTAGCAATATGCTACTAGGTAGGTCGTCTGAAACTGGTCGGATATAGTGATGTCGATGGTGCAACGGACAAAGATGATCTCAAATCCAATTCAGGATAATTATTTTGCTAGGAGGCACTGTTATCACTTGGTCTAGCAAGAAGCAGCCTTGTATCACTTTGTCCACTATGGAGGCCGAGTACATAGCTTACATATATGCAGTTCAAGAAGCCATCTTGTTAAAGAGATTTCTTTAGAGTCTGCAAGTGACGGAGCATGTGGACGATGCATTATCATTCATTGAGATAACAGTGCCACGCTTGCAAATGTGAAGGATCCCAAATATCATGGTAGGACGAAGAACATTGATACTAGGTATCACTTCATTAATGAGAGTGTTGCACATGGACAAATCATTTTAAGACATATTTCTACAGTCAACATGGTTGCTGATCCTTTTACTAAGATTTTGCCGAGAGATGTATTTATTAATCATGTTAGTATTATATGACTTCGTAGAAATTGATTTATCAATAATTATCAATGAATTTTTTATTTTTCTGAAAAATTCTTCCTATTATTAAATTAATGTGTTTATATGCGAATGTCATCTGCTTTGATTGGCAGCTTACTCACAAAAGCAATCACCTTGGCACTGAAAGAGCGAGTGAGACCAGACTTTGAGATCTAGTGTGCATCATTTGTGTTGGTGCGAACAATCCCTCATCGTTAGGAACAACGTGGGAGGTAATAATAATTATAGTCGCCTTGGCATATTAGTTAGGATGAGATTTGTCATGATCGATTGTGAAGTATTTCCAAATTTCATATAAGTTTGTCAAGAATCCGAATGTGCGAACTGATAGAAGACGCGGGTCTCATAGCCCGATGGTTACGTTAGGTGTACTTAGTAGCGACTTGACTAAGGTTCGTATGGTGTTTAGAGTGTAGATGCCCAAAATTGAGTGGGAGCTCCATCCTAACATGCATCATACATGCATAATTCATGTGCTCTTCTAAGATGACCAGACAAGCGGAATGATGACTTATCTGCTTTATCATCGTGTGAGCCCTCACATTATTTTTGTGCCTTTTGGAACTTTGGACCTTGTCATTCAACACTACTTTAGTATGTATCTTGTCACGCCCCGGGACGGGGGTTGGTTGACACCAGCGTTGCTCTCAAATTTACATTCGAAAACAACAAGCCTCAAAAGTACAGAATTCAGAAACAAGCCTTTTCATTCATAAATACTGAATATTCAATGTCTGATACAATTCAATTAATAATGTTTTACAACGGAAATGTAAAACCAGAAATACAATGTCTGAACAGATGCAACGAAATATAAAATATAAATCAGAACTGAGAACAACGATCTTCATCACCAGCCCCAAAATTGAATATGCTCTTCTTCTTATAACTTTTCTTCCTCGTTCTTATCTGAGATGAGTTTTGTGGGTGAGTGATATGGTTGTCACTCAGTAAGCAGGGGCGGGAATAACTCCCAGTTTTCGAAATCGTTTTCAACAGAAACAGTAATACAATAATATACAGAAAACTCGTATTTTCAGAACAGAAATCAAAATTCAGAAATCACAGGTTTCAGAACAGAAATCAAAATTAGTAAGCACTGAGCACGTTAGTGAATTTCATGGCTAAACTGATATCAGTCCCCTATATGTTGTCTCCTCTAAGGGGTGAGGCCAGAATCAGAATCAGAATTTAGAAATGTTCAGAATATATATTCCTACCATTAGTTCACTAGGGAGTTTCGGTGCTTCAAAATCATATATCAGAAATCAAACATACAGAAACTGTGCTTTAAAACAGAATTATCAAACGGATTTCAAGATATTTATATATAAGCCCACTTACAGTAATTTGCTAGAGTTTCGGTTGAAGTCTACTAGAAATCTGGTTGCTCTCGCTACTGGATTTTACAGCTCGAACAAGACACTCTCTTAGCTCGAAAATTTAAGTAATAATCTCAAGATTTGTGTAACACCAATTCAGAGACTTGAGGGTGTTATTTATAGGCCAAAATCTGACTGTTAGACTCCCTATTAATGACCATAATCTGCATTTAACAGCCTTTATTCCAATTTGAATGCTTCAGTTACAAGTCATGAGTTGAATTAGTAACTGTCTGCTAGAATCTCGTTCTTCTGCTGCTGGATTCTATCTGTTGGAAAATATCAACTTCTGAAATATTAGCTTGATGCTGGAATTGTTAGCTTCTGCTGGAATTTTCATTTGCTACTGAATATTGCTAGCTGCTGGAAATATTAACTTCTGCTGGAGTTTTGCATTGCTGCTGAAATGCTGGAAATTCGGGTTCTCACATCCCTCCCTCTTTATGAGAAGTTTCGTCCTTGAAACTTGGCTATACATGATCCTCAAAGAGAGAAGGGTATTGCCCTCGCATCTTTTCTTCCAACTCCCAAGTAGCTTCTCTTTCGGTGTGGTTGGACCTATTGTACTTTGAGATATGGAATAGTTCCTCTCCTCAGTACTTAGTCTTTGTTATCCACAATCCGAATCGGAATTTCTCCATACTTCAATTCTTCATTTAAATTACCCTCAACCAACAGTGGTTCAACCTCAAGAATATGACTTGGATCAGAAATATATCTTCTTAATTGTGACACGTGGAAAACATTATTGATCCTTGACATATCAGGGGGAAGTGCTAATCTGTAAGCAAGTGTTCCCACTTTCTCAAGAATTTCAAATGGTCCGACGTATCTGGGATTCAGTTTCCCAGCCTTATTGAATTGGATTACACCCTTCATGGGTAACACTTTCACATATGCCTTCTCTCCAACTTCAAATTCCACGGGTCTTCTTTTCAAGTCAGCCCAGATTTTCTGTCGATCTTGTGCATTTTTCAATCTCTCCTTAATCACAACAACTTTATCCACTGTTTCTTGGATTAGTTCGGGACCAACGATGGCTTTTTCCCCTACTTCATCCCAATACAGTGGTGATCGACACTTTCGTCCATACAGAGCTTCGTATGATGTCATTCCAATACTACTGTGGTAACTATTATTGTAAGCGAACTCGATTAAGGGCAGATGTTTGCTCCAATTACCACTGAAGTCTAGAGCACATGCTCTCAGCATATCTTCTAGAGTTTGAATTGTCCTCTCTGCTTGGCCATCGGTCTGAGGGTGATATGCCGTACTAAGAGTAACTTTTGTCCCCATAGCTTGTTGAAAGCTCTTCCAAAATCGAGATGTAAATCTAGGATCTCGGTCAGATAGTATGCTAGCTGGAACTCCATGTAATCGTACGATCTCATTCATGTACAATGTGGCTAGCTTGTCCAAATTATAGTTCATGCGGACAGGTAAGAAATGTGCAGATTTTGTGAGTCTATCTACGATTACCCATATTCCATCATGACCTTGTCTCGACTTGGGTAAACCAACTACAAAATCCATCGAAATATGTTCCCATTTTCATTCCGGGATTTCTAATGGTTGAAGAAGTCCATCAGGTCTCTGGTGTTCTGCTTTGACTTGCTGGCACACGTGACACTTAGAAACAAACATTGCCACGTCCTTCTTCATTCCACTCCACCAGAAATTTTTCTTCAAATCTCTGTACATCTTGGTATTGCCAGGATGAACTGAAAATTTTGACTTATGTGCTTCAGACATTACTTCTTGTCGAAGGTTATCAATGTCTGGTACACACAATCGTCCTTTCATCCACAAGATTCCTTTGTTATCGATCTCAAAATCTGGTGATTTCCCTTCTTTAGTTTGCTCTTTCAATATCATCAAAGCGGAATCTATCTTGACTATCTTGATTATCTCTTGAAGACATGGTCGTCTGAAAGTGAGGTCAGGATCACCTTACTCATATTCTTTCGACTTAAAGCATCTGCTACCTTGTTGGCTTTGCCTGGGTGGTAGCTTATCGTCAAGTCGTAATCCTTCATGAGTTCGATCCATCGTCTTTGTCTCATATTTAGTTCCTTTTGAGTGAACAAATATTTGAGACTTTGGTGATCAGTGAAAATCTCACATTTGGCTCCATAAAGATAATGTCTTCAAATTTTTAGTGCGAACACCACTGCGGCTAGTTCGATATCATGCGTTGGGTAATTCTGTTCATACGGCTTCAACTGTCTTGACGTGTATGCTATCACCCTTCCCTCTTGCATGAGTACACATCCTAAACCTTCTTTAGATGCATCACTGTACATGGTGAAGTCTTTGCCTTCAGTTGGCAATACCAACACTGGCGTGGAGGTAAGCTTTTTCTTCAAAGTCTCGAAGCTCTTCTCACAGTCTTCACTCCATTGAAATTTAGAGTTCTTCTGTGTGAGTTTGGTGAGAGATATTGCTATTGAAGAGAATCCTTCAACAAACTTTCGGTAATAGCCTGCTAATCCTAAGAAACTTCGAATTTCTGTCACAGTCTTTGTTCTAGGCCAATATGAGATTGCTTCAACTTTCTTAGGGTTCACAGATACTCCTGCTGCTGATATTATGTGTCCCAAGAACGCGACGCTCTCTAGCCAGAATTCGCATTTCTTGAACTTAGCATACAGTTCCTTTTCTCTCAGCTTCTGGAGGGTGAGACGAAGATGTTATTTGTGGTCTTCTTCACTTGACGAGTATACCAGAATATCGTCGATGAATACCACAACAAACTTGTCAAGAAATGGTTTTAACACCCTGTTCATGAGATCCATGAATACTGCCGGAGCGTTGGTTAACCCGAATGGCATTACCATGAACTCATAGTGTCCATACCTTGTTCTGAAGGCTGTCTTCGGAATATCGTCTGTCTTGACCTTGAGTTGGTGGTAGCCTGACCTTAAGTCGAGCTTGGAAAAGATTGAAGCTCCTTTGAGTTGGTCAAACAGGTCATCTATCCTTGGAAGCGGATACTTGTTTTTGATTATGATCTTATTCAGCTCTCTGTAATCAATACACATTCTCATGCTTCCGTCCTTCTTCTTTACAAATAGGACATGAGCTCCCCACGGAGATGCGCTTGGTCGGATTTGCTTCTTATCCAACAATTCTTGAAGTTGCTCTTTGAGTTCTTTCAACTCTGCCGGAGCCATTCGGTATGGTGCTTTTGAGATTGGTGTAGCATTGGGCACTAAATTAATCTCAAATTCCACTTCGCGATCGGGAAGTTCGCCAGGGAGTTCTTCAGGAAAGACATCCGGAAATTCTTGTACTACTGGAATCTCTTCTAGCATAAGTGTGGTTTCTTTCTTTACCTCGCTTAACATAGCTAGGTAAACTTCTTCTCCACTTTTCATGGCTTTCCAAGTTTGAGAAGCAGAAAGAAGAGTCTTTCGTTCTTTTGTCTTACCATGAAATAAAAGTTTCTCTTGGTGTGGAGCTTGGATGGTTACCGTCTTTCCATGACAGTCTATTTAAGCATGATTCTTGGCTAACCAATCCATTCCAAGAATCACGTCGAATTCCACCATGTTTAGTTGAATCAGGTTTGCCTTGAAATTCTGCTCTTCTATGAGAACACTAATATCCCGATATAGAGTGCGAGTTTCTAAAATTCGGTTTGCAGGAGTTGCTACTCTATGTGGTTCTTCTAAGTTATCAGGCTTAGCTCCTAACTTCTTGGCAAATCTCTTAGACATAAATGAATGCGTAGCACCACAATCAAATAACGCATACGCAGGCGTATCATTTATTATAATGGTACCTGCTACGACATCATTTGAGTTGTCAGCCTCTTCTTGAGTAAGAGCATAAACTCGAGCATTTGTCTTGTTTTTCTTAGGCTTGTTTGGAGTTGTTCCTCCTGCTGGACCATTACTTGGATCTGGAAGAGGGCATTGAGCAATGCGATGGTCCATCTTTCCGCAACGGAAACAAGCTCCAGAATTCCTACGACATTCACCAGTGTGAGCGAATTCACAAGTTTGGCACTTGGCTCCCTCTTTGCTTGATTGAAAAGACGTGGTTCCTTTAGCTGGAACACTTGCGAATTGATTGCTTGAAAACCTAGGCCTCTTGAATTGCTGGCCCGATTGGTATTGGCTTGACTGAGGACGTTTGAGTTTGTTCTCGCCTTCACGCCTCTTGATGTCATTCTCAGCTCTGATGGAGGATCCCATCAATTCATCAAAATTATCGGTCTCGATATCGGCAAGGGCAGATTGAATACGGCTGTTCAATCCCTTCTTGAAGCGATGCATCTTCAAGGCCTCGTCTCCCATGATGGTTGGGGAGTAAGTTCCCAATGATTGGAACTTGGACGAATACTCCACCACTGTCATGTTTGGTTCTTGAACCAAGCTTTCAAATTCGGACAGCTTCTGCACTCGAACTGCTGTCGGGAAGTACTGCTTCAGAAATACCTCTCGTAACCTTTGCCAAGTGATAGGTCCCGCCCTTACCATAGCTGGTGAGACTCCTTCCCACCATTTGGCTGCTTTATCCACAAGAAAAGATGTAATCACATCTACCTTGATCCCTTGTGGAACCTCAAGTAGTCGAGATGGTTCTCCACCTCCTTCATCCAATTCTGTCCGACCTCAGGATCGGAGCTTCCATCGAAATTGGGGACTGTTGCTCTTCGGAGAGCCTCATAGTGCTGCTTATTCCCATTCTGAGCTGGAGGTGGTGGCGGTGGCTGATTAGCATTAGGGTTGACAAACCCTTGTAGTGTGGTTGCCACGATATAGCCATCAAATCCGCCTGACTGAGGCCAACTGCTGGTGGTGGTTGTGGTGGTTATTGCTGTGCATCCTCATCATTGCGGTTGTTGTTGCGGTTGCCGTAGCGAGGATTGCGATTGTTTCTAACTGGTCGTCCGTCCATTTCCTACAATTATGAAAGTTCTAAGGTTGATATCAGAATAGAGACTAAACAAAGGAATCAAAATGATTGAGTAATTGCTCAAAATTTAATTATGAAACCAATGGATAGAAATAAATTTTTTGTTGATTTCTCAAGAAAGTGCAGTTACAAATAACCATCGAAAATGCTAACAAAATGCAAATAGAACAAGGGCTATTACAAAAAGCTACTACTGAATGTCTAATCTATCACTTCTCCTAATCCCAAATCCATAGGGTCCTCTACGATTTCTTCATCTTCTTCGGGATCCTCCTCAGGTTCGTCTTGATGGTTGGCTATCACTATTTCCAGATGTTCAATATGACCATGCAGAACTGCATTCTGGTCGTTAAGAACTTCAACAGTGTCCTGCAGCTCTTGAATCTGAGCATCAGTATGTTCACTATACTGATTATGCTGGTGTACGAGTTGGTGATTTTGATCCTTAAGTATTTGGATCTTCTCAACTAATGTATCACGTAACTCGATGAACTCTGCAATAGTCTCTTGGGAGGTTTCGTACTCTTCCTGAGTTCTCCTATTCTTCTCTTCTGCCTCATGCAGATAATGAGCATAACGTTGAACATCACCTCTCAAGTGTTCTGCTCGACGCTCTAATTCATCTTTGTCCTGCTCTAGGCAGTAGTTATGTTCTTTTAGTTTCTCTAGCTTCCTCTCTAAGCTCTTAATGTAGCTACTCTGGTCAGCCATATCCTACATCCAAAACATGAGAGTGAAGGTTCAGAATTGATCTCAAGAATACAGGTCAAGTTATAGACGAATATTGGAATGAATAAAATCAGTACTGCCTATACCTTTAATAGAAGAAATAGCTCAAAAATTTTCTGTCTCAGAATTTCGTGAAAAATTTACTAAAAATCCTTCACATCATGAACATGAAGCGTACCAAATTTGGTGTAAAAATACTGAGCTGTTTCGGAATGAAAATTCCTCAAAGTTTCAAAAATCTGGAAAAATTTTACGAAAATGATGATATTCCTATCAAAACGAAGGATTTTGGGGTTCGTCGGCGGTGCAAGAACGAAAGTTAGGGTTCTATTTAGGTTTTCCTCGTCGAGAGCTTTCCAACGCATACTTTTAATAGTAAAAATTCCTCCTGAATTATAAGTTATGGCCGTTTGAAGTTTGCGCGAAAAACACCTCAACTTCCATGCCATTTGCAAGGTCTATTGCATGCGCTTGCTGGAATTCACTGTCTACTGCAATTCTGATGCTACTACAATCAGTCTGCTATTTTTCCAGCACTGTTAAAGCCAGTCTGCTGCATTCCTGGTCTACTGACCAAGTCTCCTGCATTCAGATATACTGATTCTCATCTACTGGTTCTGGTTTCAGACTACTGGTCTGATACTACTGTTTTTCGGTCTACTGGTTTTGGCCTACTGATTTTTTTTTCTACTCATTTCAGTAGTCTATTACAGTAGCTCATTTTCAGTAGTCTATTACCGTAACTTATTTTCAGTAGTCTATTACTGTAACTTATTTTCAATAGTCTATCTCAGTAACTTTCAGGACTTATTTTCAGAAGTCTATCAGAATTTATTATTTCCAGTTCCTCCTCCCCAGATTATGAAACCTGGTCTGCTTTGATACCACTTCAATGTCATGCCCCGGGACGGGGGTTGGTTGACACCGGCGTTGCTCTCAAATTTACATTCGAAAACAACAAGCCTCAGAAGTACAGAATTCAGAAACAAGTCTTTTCATTCATAAATACTGAATATTCAATGTCTGATACAATTCAATTAATAATGTTTTACAGCGGAAATATAAAACCAGAAATACAATGTCTGAACAGATGTAGCGGAATATAAAATATAAATCAGAACTGAGAACAACAATCTTCATCACCAGCCCCAAAATTGAATCTGCTCTTCTTCTTCTAACTTTTCTTCATCGTTCTTATCTGAGATGGGTTTGGTGGGTGAGTGATATGGTTGTCACTCAGTAAGCAGGGGCGGAAATAACTCCCAGTTTTCGAAATCGTTTTCAACAGAAACAGTAATACAATAATATACAGAAAACTCGTATTTTCAGAACAAAAATCAGAATTCAGAAATCACAGGTTTCAGAACAGAAATCAGAATTAGTAAGCACTGAGCACGTTAGTGAATTTCATGGCTAAACTGATATCAGTCCCCTATATGTTCTCTCCTCTAAGGGGTGAGGCCAGAATCAGAATCAGAATTC
Organism: Primulina tabacum; assembly: GCF_025594145.1. Classification (NCBI taxonomy): domain Eukaryota; kingdom Viridiplantae; phylum Streptophyta; class Magnoliopsida; order Lamiales; family Gesneriaceae; genus Primulina; species Primulina tabacum. The sequence goes on from NC_134563.1 coordinate 28,933,646, forward strand.
AGAAATCGGATTTCAAGATATTTATATATAAGCTCACTTAAAGTAATTTGCTAGAGTTTCGGTTGAAATCTACTGGAAATCTGGTTGCTCTCGCTACTGGATTTTACAGCTCGAACAAGACACTCTCTTAGCTCGAAAATTTAAGTAATAATCTCAAGATTTGTGTATCACCAATTCAGAGACTTGAGGGTGTTATTTATAGGCCAAAATCTGACTGTTAGACTCCCTATTAATGGTCATAATCTGCATTTAACAGCCTTTATTCAATTTTGAATGCTTCAGTTACAAGTCATGAGTTGAATTAGTAACTGTTTGCTGGAATCTCGTTCTTCTGCTGCTGGATTCTATCTGCCGGAATTCTATCTGCTGGAAAATATCAACTTCTGGAATATTAGCTTGATGCTGGAATTGTTAGCTTCTGCTGAAATTTTCATTTGCTACTGAATATTGCTAGCTGCTGGAAATATTAACTTCTGCTGGAGTTTTGCATTTCTGCTGAAATGCTAGAAATTCTGGTTCTCACATATCTAATGGTCATGAATGTTTCGACCTATTAGATCATGTCTAGGAAAGGTATCAAGTCGAAAATATGGCTAACATGCATTCCAAATAATTAAAGTCGAAAATAAAAGATTTGACATAGTCATGAGCACATATTTACATATAATCTATAAATATATGTAGGTTCTAGTTGGTAGAGCACAACACAACATACACTACATACAACATACAAAACATACAAATATTTTCTCTCTGGTGATTCTTGGAGTATAGTCAGTTATCTCCTAGTGTTTAAAGTGTGTACTTGATCGGAATATTCTAGTAATATCGTGGAAACCGCAAAAGGAACAAAGATGTTGCTGGTGAGATTGTTTGAGGGATTTTCTTGTAGATTTAATCAAGAGATCCAACAACAACTGATTATCATATTTTCACTTAAAAGTATGTACAGTTTATTGTTTGAGGCAATAAACTCAAACATATAACAATTACAAAGCCTGATATATATTATGCTGTGCAAAATCAAAATTCAAACCATTGAATATAAAATTACAATATTATCCTTTCATATCTTTTATTTCGTTTTTATTTATTTTTATATTAGTTAATTATTGAAAATAACGACATTGTAATTTAATTCACACAATCTCATTAATTCAAGTATCATCTAGCCTAAATTTTCACCTTCGATGAATATAATTGTACGTGGATCAAGTTTTCCTTGATTCTTATTACCGGAATCAGAGCCAAAAGCCCACCCAAACACAGCTAATGGCCCCGAGAAGCAACCTTTTAGAATAAGGCCGATGTGTCAATTTGGTATTGACTAATAATAATATATTTCTAGTAATTTAAATCATTTATCAAATTCTCGATGTACATCACACATATAAAAAAAAAGCCATTAGCCAAATAAAACTTCATTACTGAAAAATACGATCTACCGTGATTCAGATGTGAAAGTTTCGGCCTTCAGCTTAAATCTCTTAGTTTGTGTTTGGACTGAATGATTAGATTTGCGGAAGTATTTGAGGAGAGAATTTAAATTTGAAATCTCTATCATCAAATTCATCCATCTAAATACAACATCTTTTAGTTTCAGGATAGAGATAATAAATAATAAATAATATAGGGATAATAATCAATATATATAAATAAATAATATAATAATTTATAATTAAAAATATATTATCATTTGTAAAACTTGAATCAAACGTTGAATGAAACATATATATGTAAGCAATTATTGTTTCGTCCATCACATCAAACGTCGTATGATTACACTATTAAGCATTAGGGAGTTGGAGTTCAAATTTTGGTATAATTATATTTTTCAAGGTTAAAAGCTTATGATATTATTGCAAATAATCGTCAATTACAAGTTTAAACAACCAGAAAGGAAATTCATCATTCACCCAAACAAAAGTGTAAGGGGAGGACAAAGTAAAAGGAGCAATATGATATGCTATTTTATTAGCCGATCTGTGTTCATAAATAATATAAAAAACTATAGGTGCTTCCAAGTTCTCTATTATTTATGTAATACATAATCTAATATAGCCAAGATACTCATGTTTTGATGACTGCATGCACCGTCAAAAAATAATTTGACGCAACTTGAATATCTTGAAAACATTTCTCATAAAACATTTTAATGCCTTCTCAGATTGCCAGGAATTCACCATGAGCTACTAGAAATTGGTTGATTAATTTGTTTCCCGAATGCCAATAGTAGCCGGTCTTGAGTGTCACGAACTACCCCACCAACGCTATATAGATTTCGATCCTCATCCACGACTGCATCTACATTAAGTTTGAGAGTAGATGACCTTGGTGGTTTCCAAGTCTTCTCCTGGATTCCTTGCTCAGATGGGCATGCAATTGTCTCCTTCATTCGTGCCTTTTGAAATTTAGATAGAATTGCAGAGCTCCATGGGATATTTTCGGTCACCGGTTTCCTCCTGTCGACATGAAGAAACTTCTGCTTTTCTCTCCAAATTTTCCATGTATGTAATGCTAGATATTCGAACTCCTCTTTGGTCATTTGGTCTTTCAACCATAGACATATCTCCATAGTGGTGGTTCGGGAAGCTTCTCTTAAGACACACTACAAGAAAAAAGGCGAAAGACAACGGTTTTTAACCGTTGTCGTAGGTCAAAAAAACTGTTGTTAAAGCCAATGTTGTTAAATGGTGCGCTCAAAGACAACGGTGAAAAACCGTTGTCGTAGACATCAACGACGACGGTGAAAAACTATTGTCGTAGGTCTTGTAAAACCATTGTTAAAGACACTGTGGTTAAAAGGGTGTGCTCAAAGACAACGGTGAAAAATCGTTGTCGTAGACGTCTAAAAACGACGGTGAAAAACCTTTGTAGTAGCATTGAAAAAACTTTGTAAAACAAAAATTTTGCAACGGTTTTTCTAAACAATTTCGTCGCTAATAGCGACGGTTTTGGTAGTCCGTCACTCATTAGCGACGGTTTGTATTATGATTCCCGTCGCTAATTAGCGACGGTTTTTTATGATTTTCGTCGATATTTTTTTTCGTAAAATAAAAAAAATTACGGTTATAATTTGATAAACCTAACAAAATAAACTAACAATCTTACTAAATTAATATATTTATAATCTTTAACTTTAAATTTAAGTTTAAGGAAAATCGTAGACAAAACGTGGAAGAAAAAAAATTTGAGAAGTGAAATTAACTAAAAAATGACTTAGGGGTGTGAAGATAATGACTAAGGATGTGGATATTTATAGACACTTGTGCGACGGTATTTGAGTAAACCGTCGCTAAATTTAGCGACGAACAGGCGGGAGTTGTCGCTAAAGTTAGCGACGGGTTTTTAAAATTGTCGCTAAAGTTAAATTTAGCAACGGTATTTTATAAAACCGCCGCTAAATATTAACCGATTTTTAAAAAAAAATTAGAAACTACGACAACGTTTTTTCAAAAACCGTTGTCTTTAACCAAATAAAACACTAAAAAACTAACGTTTTAAAAAACCGTTGTCGTAGTTAAAAAACCATCCGAAAGACAACGGTTTGCACAAACTGTAAACCGTTGTCTTTGAACCTTGACAGAATCTTATATAGACAACGGTTTTTGAAAAAACGTTGTTGTAGCCCAAAAAAACCATCCAAAAGACAACGGTTTTTAAAAACCCTTGTTGTAGTCTAAAAAAAATCGCTCATAGCCAACGGTTGTTAAAACCGTTGTAGCCCAAAAAAAAGCTCTTAGACAACAGTTTTTAAAAACCGTTGTTGTAACAAAAAAAAACACATCAAAGACAACGGTTAATAAAAACTGTTGTCGTAGACACATAAAAGACAACGATTTTTTAAAAACCGTTGTCTATAAGCGGGGTTTTTTAGGCTACGAAAAAGACAACAGTTTTAATAAAAACCGTTGTCATATGAGTGTTGTTGATTGAAGTTTTTCTTGTAGTGACATGCTGGAACAGAGGGTTTTTCCATAGGATTTTAAGTGCAGGGCAGAAGAATAGAGCATGATAGAAAGAATCCATGGGAAAATTAGACATCGTACAAGATTTACTCACTGGCACATGATGACGATTTAGAGTATGATTAGTGGGGATACAATCATGAGAAATACTCCACCAGAATAGCCGGACCTTAGGTGGAACAAAGAGGCTCCAAAGAAAGGATCACCAATCTTCACATGGGTGACTTGACTGATGCACTGGTGGGTCGAACAAACCACGTTGAATACGGCACCCATCTCGCATCGAATATTTGCGCTTCACATCAAAACGCCAATATAGAAAATCACACTTTCCTGCGGTAGATAGTGGTATCTTGAGGATTTCTCCAGCAACATATTGGTTGAAACTGGAGTAGAATAGATCGGCATCCCAAGCTCCTTCTTTTATTAAAATATTTACAGTGACATCGTTCTCCCAAAAACCATTGGCTTACTGATTTTGGACTGCATGGTTGGAATCCAGTGCTCTTCAAAGATGTTTATTGACTTTCCATCGCCAACCCTCCATAATAATCCTTGCATCAGAATTTATTTGCTCCAGAGGATCGATCTCCATATGTAGAAAGGATTACTCCCCAATCCCGCTTTTAACACTGACTCATGTCGAAAGTATCTTCTCTTTAGCACTTGAGCAGCTAAGAAGTTTGGGAAATGAATGAGGCGCCATAGCTGTTTTGCAAGCAAGGCTCGATTGAATTCAGTCACTTTTCTGATCCTCGAACCACCCCGATTCTTCAGTTGACACAGAAACTCCCGAGATCTCCAGTGGCACTTTTTGCTTGCCATTATCTATACGCCTCCAGAAGTTCGCACATTCCTTTTCAATATACTCACATACCAGAGTAGGTAATTTAAAACAAGACATTGCATATGTAGGAATTTCTTGTAAAATTGACCTGATCATCACTTATTTTCCTCCTGCTGATAAGCACTTATTACTCCACCCATGTATCTATTTCACAACTCTTTCGATCAGTTATTTACATTGAAGCCTCTTAATTTTAAGAGACACTGTAGGAAGGCCCAATATAACTCATGTTGATGGACAATAGAAATAGTCCATATGTTCTTAATTGTGCCCACAAACAATGGATTGGTATTGGGATTAAAGGAGAGGGCTGACTTATCATAGTTAATGAGTTGCCCATATGCCCTCTCATAAAGAGACAAACATTCTTTGACACGTGCTCCTTCCTCCAGAGTTGCTCTGAAGAAGACCGAACTATCATATGCAAAGAACAAGTGAGACACAGATGGACTGGCAGACGAAATTTTGACCCCTTTAAATAACCCCTTGGCTTCATATCCATCAATGAGAATAGATAAGCCGTGTGCACATAAGACAAACAAGGAAGGTGAGAGATGATCCTCATGTCGCAAACCTCGACCTGGCTTAATGGGTCCAGCGTTTTCCTGATTTACTTGAAAGAAATATGAGATAGATGTCCTACTTGTGGGAAGGTCATGCCGAAATTTATATTGGTCCGAAAGGAAAATTTTTAATCGCTTTCGATGTTTACATTAACGAATCCTGTTTGTTTGGTCATTAAACGTTAATCAGGTGCGAGGGCCCTCACAATGAATCTAATAACATATAATATCAATAATATAACAATTTTGCCGATAATAACTCAAAATATCCGAACGCAAAAAAACTTTATTATTTAAACAAGCAAATTCTTTAGTTAATTTTTTTGGTTCAACAAATAATTTTTTAAGTGTGTGTTTGAGTGTATTTCGTGGGATACGTCTAATAGAAAGATTTTTACTTGTTGAAAGCCGATTTTCAAAAGATAATTTATCACTAAAATAAAAAGAAAGTTGTTTAATCACACAATATTTTTCATTTCTTCTGTTAGATTCAAAAAATTTAAAAGGTTGATAGTCGTTACCCGTTTGAGACGAGAATGCCAAATTGTGTTTAAGAACTGATCAATATCAATTTTCACCTGATGTTTTTTTCTCGACATGCTGCGTTAAAGTTCCATAACCGCCGTCTTGTTGAAATTTGTAACTTCGAAAACAATATTGCATTTGGCTTTCAAATCACAAGGGAGAAGTGTCACATTTTCGAAATATTTTGTGAATATATTAGATGTGTGGCGAGGCACTGCTCGAGTTTTAGGCACCGTTGGATTGCTCATACTTTCTTGACTTTGATGATGATGTATTTGTTGAGCCTCTCGTTCTTGTTCTTGATGATATTCCTAATTGGAAATTCAAGATCATAGCTGTCGAAATTGAATGAAGGAAAATCGTGATCCTCGAACTCGGGCATTATGCTCTTTCTTTTTCCCTTACCATCCCTGCAACTTGACCCGTCGTTTGTACAATTATAAAATTGAAATAATTAGGAAAGAAATAAATGATTTCTGAGAATTGAGAGATAATTGTGTGGAAAAAAATGAAGGAGCAGGGGTATTTATAGAATAAAAATTTGGCCAAAAAAATTCAATGATCGACTGTTTCACAACGGCCACATCATCATCAACGACACAAAATCATGGCCGTCCATTTCAAATTTAATAAAAATAAATGAAAATTATTAAATGGTCGACCCGAAGTTCAAACCCGCCAGGTCGATCAACGAGCCCTTGATCTTGACTATTGATCTCCAATGGCCATGTGAGCGATTGATCGTGGCCGTACAATTTTTTTAAAAATAAAAAATAACCGATCCGCTAGGTTGAACGGGCCCAACTTGATGGGTCAGGACTTGTGGGTTTTTATCCCTAAAACTGTAATCAAACCACCTTGCATAAGTTACGGTCACGATTTTGGGTCAAACCCGTTGACCCGGTTAAACAGATCGTGACCACAGGCCCGGTCTATTTAGGGTATGAGTAAAACCCGAACCGTGGTCAGGTCTACTCATTGAGTATGTCTCAAAATACTTACATCAAGAGAGTAACCGAACATTTCCCTATGGAGAATGCTAAACCTGTTGACACTCTTATTGAAAAATCGCATTTTTAACAAAGAATTATGCCCTAAGACAGATGAAGAAAAAGAACACCATATGAAAGTGTGGTAGGAAGTTGTGTACTCGACCAGACCTATCATTTGTTGTGAGAATGGTGAGCATATATCAAAGTAATCCTGGTTCGGTCACTAGATGCCTGTGAAAAGGATACTTAGATATCTAAAGAGAACAACTTACCTAGCAATATGATACTAAGTAGGTAGTCTGAAACTGGTCGAATGATGTCGATGGTGCAACGGACAAAGATGATCGCAAAACCAATTCAAAATAGTTCACTACAAGAAAATATGTCTTCAACCGCACTCAAAAGACAACGGTTTTTTTTGAAAAACCGTTGTCTTTTACTTTTTAACAACGGTTTTCACTATAGCGACTGTTTTATTAAAAACCGTCGTAATTTTTAAAATAGCGACGTTTAAACAAAAATTTTCGTTAATAGCAACAGTTATTAAAATCGTCACATCGCTAATAGCGATGGTTCAATGAAAAACAGTACCAATATTTGAAATAGCGACGATTTGTACAAAAACTGTCTCTAATAGCGATAGTTTTTTGTTAACTGTCGCTAATAACGATGGTTTAATAATTAGCGACGGTTGAATAAAAGATCGTCGCAAACTGTCTATAAATATTCGCGTTTTTGGTCCATTTACCTCCACAACGCTTCACATCTACGATAAAATGTTTCTCTCTTAGAAGATTTTAGTTTCGATTTAAGTTAAGTTTTTTCGCTTCAATTCTTGGTAAATTTTTAATTTTTAGTTAAGATCGTGAATATTATAAAAGTAATTTATTTTATTAAAAAACTTAGCGACGGATTTTGTCTCATTAGCGACAATATTTCTCTACACCGTCGCTAATTAGCAACGGTTTGATTGAAAACCATCGCTATAAACCGTCTCTAATTAGCGACGGCTTAGTCAAAAATTGTCGCTAAATTTAGCGACGGTTTAAACAAAATCCGTCGCTAATTAGTTACGGTTAAAAACCGTCACTAATTTGAAAAACCATCGCAAATGATAGCTACGACAAATCGTTGTCGTTGAACGCACTTTCAACAATATCATGATAGGACGAAGAACATTGATGCTATGTATCACTTCATTAGGGAGAGTGTTGCACATGGACAAATCGTTTTAAGACATATTTCTACAGTCAACATGGTTGCTGATCCTTTTACTAAGCTTTTGCCGAGAGATGTATTTATTAAGCATGTTAGTATTATGAGACTTTCGTAGAAATTGATTTATCAATAATTATCAATGAATTTTTTATTTTTCTGAAAAATTCTTCCTATTATTAAAGTAATGTGTTTATATGCGAATGTCATCTGCTTTGATTGGCAGCTTACTCACAAAAGCAATCACCTTGGCACTGAAAGAGCGAGTGAGACCAGACTTTGAGATCTAGTGTGCATCATTTGTGTTGGTGCGAACAATCCCTCATCGTTAGGAACAACGTGGGAGGTAATAATAATTATAGTCGCCTTGGCATATTAGTTAGAATGAGATTTGTCATGATCGATTGTGATGTATTTCCAAACTTCATATAAGTTTGTCTAAAAGCCGAACGTGCGAACTGGTGGAAGACGCGGGTCTCATAGCATGACGGTTAGGTGTAATTAGTAGCGACTTGACTAAGATTCGTATGGTGTTTAGAGTGTGGCATGCCCAAAATTGAGTGGGAGCTCCATCATAACATGCATCATACATGCATACTGCATGTGCTCTTCTAAGAGGACCAGACAAGCAGAATGACGACTTATCTGCTTTGTCATCGTGTGAGCCCTCACATTATTTTTGTGCCCTTTGGACCTTGTCATGAAGCTTGATGACACTACTTTAGTATGTATCTAATGGTTGTGGATGTTTCGACCTATTAGATCATGTCTAGGAAAGGTATCAAGTCGAAAATATGGCTAACATGCATTCCAAATAATTAAAGTCGAAAATAAAAGATTTGACATAGTCATGAGCACATATTTACATATAATCTATAAATATATGTAGGTTCTAGTTGGTAGAGCACAACACAACATACACTACATACAACATACAAAACATACAAATATTTTCTCCCTGGTGATTCTTGGAGTATAGTCAGTTATCTCCTAGTGTTTAAAGTGTGTACTTGATCGGAATATTCTAGTAATATCGTGGAAACCGCAAAAGGAACAAAGATGTTGCTGGTGAGATTGTTTGAGGGATTTTCTTGTAGATTTAATCAAGAGATCCAACAACAACTGATTATCATATTTTCACTTAAAAGTATGTACAGTTTATTGTTTGAGGCAATAAACTCAAACATATAACAATTACAAAGCCTGATATATATTATGCTGTGCAAAATCAAAATTCAAACCATTGAATATAAAATTACAATATTATCCTTTCATGAATAATTTAAGAAACTATAGGTGCTTTCAAGTTCTCTATTATTTCTATCTTACATAATCCAATATAGCCAAGATACTCTTGTTTGGTGGTGAGTGCCTGCACCATCAAAAGTTAATTTGATGCAACTTGAACATCCTGAAAACATTTCTCATAAAGCAGTTTAATGCCTTCTCGGATTGCCAGGAATTCACAATGAGCTAAAGAAATTGGTTGATTAATTTGTTTCCTGAATGCCAATAGTAGCCGGCCTTGAGTGTCACAAACTACTCCACCAACGCTATATAGATTCCGATCCTCATCCACGACTGCATCTACATTAAGTTTGAGACTAGATGACCTTGGTGGTTTCCAAGTTGTCTCCTGGATTCCTCGCTCAGATGGGCAGGCAATTGTCTCCTTCATTCGTGCTTTTGAAATTCAAATAGCATTGCAGAGCTCCATGGGATATTTTCGATCATCGGTTTCCTCCTGTCGACATGAAGAAATTTCTACTTTTCTCTCCAATTTCCCATGAATGTATTGCTAGATATTTTGGTCATTTGGTCTTTTAGCCATAGATGGTTCGGGAAGCTTCTCTTAAGACATGCTGGAACCGAGTGTTTTTCCATAGGATTTTAAGAGCATGGCAGAAGAATAAAGCATGACAAGAAGAATCCATGGGAAGATTAGACATCATACAAGATTCACTCACTGGCACATGATGATGATTTAGAGTATGATTAGTGGGGATACAATCATGAGAAATACTCCACCAGAATAGCCGGACCGTAGGTGGAACAGAGAGGCTCCAGAGAAAGGACCACCAATCTTCACATGGGTGACTTGACTGATGCACTGGTGGGTCGAACAGACCGCGTTGAATACGACCCATGTCGCACCGAATATTTTGCCTTCACATCAAAACGACAATATAGAGCATCACACTTTCCTGCTGTAGATAGTGGTATCTTGAGGATTTCTCCAGGGACATATTGGTTGAAACTGGAGTAGAGTAGATCGGCATCCCAAGCTCCTTCTTTTATTAAAATATTTACAGTGACAACGTTCTCCCACGGAACCATCGGCTTACTGATTTTGGACTGCATGGTTGGAATCCAGTGCTCCTCAAATATGTTTATTGACTTTCCATCACCAACCCTCCATAATAATCCTCGCATCAGAATTTATTTGCTCCAGAGGATCGATCTCCATATGTAGGAAGTATTACTCTCCAATCCCGGCTTTTAACACTGCCTCATGTCGAAAGTATCTTCCCTTTAGCACTTGAGCAGCTAAGGAGTTAGGGAAATGAATGAGGCGCCATAGCTGTTTTTCAAGCAAGGCTCGATTGAATTCAGTTAATTTTCTGAACCCCGAACCACCCCGGCTCTTCAGTTGACACAGAAAGTCCCGAGATCACCAGTGCACTTTTCGCTTGCCATTATCTATACCCCACTAGAAGTTCACACGTTCACACATTCATTTTCAATATCCTCACATACTAGAGTAGGTAATATAAATAATACATCGCGTATGTAGGAATTTCTTGTAAAATTGACCTGACCATCACTTATTTTCCTCCTGCTGAGAAGCACTTATTACTCCACCCCTGTATCCATTTCAAAACTCTTTCGATCAGGTATTTAAATTGAAGCCTCTTACTTTTCAGATACACTTTAGGAAGGCCAAAATACAACTCATGTTGATGGACAATAGGAATAGTCAATATGTTCTTAATTGTGCCCACAAACAATGGATTGGTATTTGGATTAAAGGAGAGGGCTGACTTATCATAGTTAATGAGTTGCCCATATGTCCTCTCATAAAGAGACAAACATATTTTGACACGTGCTCCTTCCTTCGTAGGTTCTCTGAAGAAGACCAGACTATCATCTACAAAGAACAAGTGAGACATTGATGGACTGGCAGACGAAATTTTGACCCCTTTAAATAACCCCTTGGCTTCATATGCGTCAATGAGAATAGATAAGTCGTGTGCACATAAGATAAACAAGAAAGGAGATAGAGGATCCCCCTGTCACAAACCTCGACCTGGCTTAATGGGTCCATCAATTTACTGATTTACTTGAAAGAAATATGAGACAGATGTAACACAATTCATCACCTTCGTTGTCAAGTTATAGTCAAACCCTAGCCGTGCCATTATCTTCTCCCGGAAATCCCATTCAACCCTATCATAAGCCTTGCTCATATCTAGTTTGATGGCTGCATAACCACTTCGGCCATTCTTACTGTCCCTCAACTAGTGCATGGTCTCGAAACCCAATATGATATTGTCAGTAATCAAGCGTCCGGGGATGAAAGCACACCCAATAATTTTTGAAAGAACGGGTGTGAATCGATTAATGATGGCTCGAGAGACAATTTTGTAACAGACATTATAGAGGCTGATTGGTCTGAAATCTTTTACCAGTTGTGGCTCTTTTATCTTAGGAATGAGTGTAACAAGTGTCTCATTCCAAGGCTCTAATGAATCCCCCTCATTTAGTACTCGGAGAACTGCATCTGTAACATCCTGACCGACTACAACCCATAATTTTTGAAAAAATACTGTAGATAATCCATCTAGGTCAGGAGCTTTATCCGGATGCATATCAAAGATGGCACATCTAAACTCCATTTCTGTTAAAAAAAAAAAGGCACATAGAGACTGGTTCATCTGAGCATCCACTTTAGGAACAACTGTTTCAAGAACACGTTCAATCTCATCCTCAGAATGGTTATCCATCACAATCCTTGACATCTCTCTATCCCTTGTACACCAATCGGCATGGCTTGAGACCAATCCGAGAATGGAGTTCTGTCTTGGATGAGTAGAGGCTTTGGAATGGAAGTGCCGTGTATTTAGATCTCTATCTTAAGCCAATATATTCTAATTTTTTGTCTCCAATACATTTTACACTTGTAGGAAAGTTCCTCGAATTCTGTTTCTAACATTTTGATTTGATCTGAGTGATAGCTCCATTGGACACTTGTTCAGAGCTTATCCAAATTTTCTCTTTATGTTCGTAGTCGCCTAGGGATCTTTCGAAGTTTGTTGTTATCCGATTGGATCAAAGCCTTTTTACATGAATTCACGCGCTCCAGTAGAGAAAGAACATTGATATCTTGGTCCCCATCCACCCTCAATCACCTCTTTACATTCATCCTCCATTAACCAACCTTCATCCTCCATTAACCAACCTTTTTCAAACCTGAAAATCGACCAGCAAATCCCATTACATGCTCGGGTATGAGTCTGTTCCCCAAACAGCTTCATACATATTGGTCTGTGATCTGAGTGGAAATAACTTAAAGAGGTCGCACTAGCCCCAGGAAAAAGTAGGCGCCAATTCAAGTCACCCACAAAATGATCCAGACGCTCAAATATAACATTGTTGGGATCTCTTCTATTTACCCGTGTAAAGAACTCACCATTATAGTGAAGATCCTGAAGTTCACATACCTCGAGTGCATCCCGAAAAGCTTGCATTTGAGATGAAGCCCTTCTATTGCCTCCCATCTTCTCACTCTCAAAACATATTTCGTTAAAATCTCCTCCTACTAACCAAGGTAATTCGTTGAGTTCTGGAATACCTCTAAGCCGATTCAATAATTCCCATGAGAAATAGTAGGAGGATTTTGGGCTGGCCATAAAATCCGGTGAAACGCCACTCATTCTCTGCTTCTTAAACAATACAATCAATATGCCCATGCGAGTATGATTTATCAACACACACCGCTGCTATATTGGTAGATTCTGAAATCTCCTCGGCACTCTTCACCCTTTTCTTTATTGGGCTTTTGTAAACCTGCTCTATATAATCTTCAACAATCGGTAGAGCTCTCTTAGTCCCTGAGTTAGCAATGGGCACCTAGACTTTCTTTACCTCACTGCTCTTTTCTATAGCCTTACGCTTCCACTGCTTCGATCCAGAGCCTTTATCTTGGCCCAGCTTCATTCCATCACTCCATACCTCGAATGCCTTTGACCCCGAGGAAGTTATTGAAAGTCGAATTTGCTCCAAAGTAAGGATATGGACTAGAGATTTTGATTCAGCCAGGGATGCCCGATATTCTACATTAGTCTGGTCCTGACTTATATCATTTTTCTGTACTGTTGTGTGTCTGGGATCCTCACTGGACATAAAGGAAGTTCTACCCGTTACCATCTTGATCAAGTTCGGATCTTCTGGTTGCTTCGAGACATCATGTGGGTTTGTTTCGTTGCTAGTATTCTCAGACCGAGCTTCACTGCCCCAAGAGTTTCTTCCTCTGCCTAAATGAGACGAGGCACGTATCCAATTACCATATGCGAGATTCACCTTATTTGCCAGTATATCAACACACTCCCGACAAGAATGCCCTAGTCTCCCACATGCGTAACAAAAGTCCGGTAGTCGTTCATAAGCCAGTAAGATAAATATATCATCTTCATCCCTCATAGTATTAATATGGATACAATTTCTCAGCGGATGTGTAATATTGATACGTACGCACCCGTATTCTGGCGAAGCGCCCCAGGAAAGCACCATTTTCGCCCTTGTTCAGTTCCACAACCGTGCCTACATGCCGACCCCAATTTCAATAGAAGATCCTCGTACATGAGCGCTAGAGGAATATTATGAAGTTGTACTTAGATATTATACTCGTCGAACGACATAGATTGTGGAGTATTCCAGCCAGTAGGTTCCTTAAAAATGATAAGGTTTCTCGAGAAATTCCATGGGCCTTCTGCCAATATTCGAGCCCTATCACAAAGAGAATTAAACTAAAAAACAAACGTGTTATCACTTGTGGCTTCTATGATAATTCGTCGTTTTGTCTGAAGAACTCGAGGCATCTGTTGACGGAATGCTTCTCTATCAATGGCCTTTGACAACAGAACTTTTGCCACCAAGCATCGTGATAGATGTTCCTCCCCGATCCGGATGTCTGCGTCATCGAGATTAACAGTTTCCTCTGAGATTCAATTAAGATAGTTTCAAATCATTTATCAAATGTGTCATTTTATCTGGATCCATAGTGTTGAGAAAATAAAATCAATGTACAAATCAAAGAATGAACGTGCGGCTCAAACCTGAAGATACAGGAGGCCAACCCTAATGGCCAGTGAAAAAAGTTGGTATTATCATATTTTTTTTCATACGGACAAAACGGTTGTCTCGTCATTTTATATCATCTTTTTTTAAAAGAAATAATTTTATATGCTATTTGAGAATATGTTGTCGTGAATTTAGCTAGAGATGACACAGAACTACTTCAATCTTGTTCCATTTATTTTTAGTAAAGAAGTACGAATATATAATTATTTAAAAATCCTAACAATAATAATAAAATCAAAGAAATGGAAAGAAAAAAGAAAAGATGGGGAAAACGACAAGAAAATATCAAATCAAAATAATGTAGATGAGGTACCAAAAGAGGTGCGTTGAAAAAAGATTTTGGCGAACCCCATTATTATACAAAAAGTAAGGAGAATAACAAGTGGCCACCAATCTCCCCCATTTTCCTCTTTTTTCAACTTTGAATTGATTCTCGCTACAATACAATCTAGCCGCTACCTGGACCAATCTCGAGGTTTCTCTCTTCTATTTTAATACATTTATGCGTACAATATTACACATTTATATAAACGTAGATTAGGATGAAATATATAAAACATATATATTCAATAGACGAACATCAAATCATCGTTGTTTATATAAGTGTACATAACTTATATACATTATTTGATGTTTTTGATGGTAGTCTTTGGCATGCCATTTGGTTTAGGAGTAAAAACTAAAAAGTAAATTATACACAAATATTGGATAAATGATAAATTTTTACACGAATTCTTGTCAACGGTTTAATTGTGGTTTAGTGGTCATTTCATAAATAAATGAACAAATCTCTTGTGAGACGGTCTCACGATTCTTTATCTGTAAGACGGGCCAACCATACCGATATTCACAATAAAAACTAACACTCTTAGCATAAAAAAGTAATATTTTTCATGGATGACCTAAATAAGATATCTGTCTTACAAAATACGACTCGTGAGACCGTCTCACACAAGTTTTTGTCAAATAAAATTTAATCCCGTAAAATTTATTTTAAAATTCTTAATCATTATAAGCTTCAATCGTATTAATGTTTTAAAATAAAATATTATTTTTTGATTTATTGGTTAAAAAATGTGACACAATATGACCGAGTTGATGAGTGTCTTGATGGATTTGTGACATCAAATATATTTTAAAATTTTAAATTATTTTCCAAGTCAAACATAATATTTTCACTAAAAATAAAGCATTCGGTAAATTTTTTATGTAGTTGAATATTTTTTTAAAAAAAACTACATGAATTAAACTTGAAGTCAAGTAATTAGTCCTAAATAATCCCAGTCAACTTGAAATGTCAAAGCAACGTGTGAATGTATGCATGGCACAGTAACCCGCGACGTAAGCTGTGCATGACACGGATACCGATATATACGATAAAATTGATTTATTCAATATATATTAATTTTTATAAGGTACATTTTACAAGAAATCATGATCTTATCATTGTATTCCTTCGCGCAAAATATGTATAATTAAATAAAAAATATCCCTTTTATTTCGCATCATTCTGTTCCAAACTTTTCTCTCCTTTTAACGAGAAAGCGAAAGGAAAAAGAGGGAAAAATAATAATAAAAAGAAAGAAAGAAAGAAAGAAGTCGATCCTATCGCTACGTGAGAGGAGATTTAAACAGTAGTTCGACTCTTGATTAATGGATAATATAATATATTTTTATTGACAAAAACTTGTATGAGACGATCTCACGAGTTGTATTTTGTGAGACGGATCTCTTATTTGGTGCATCCATGAAAAATTATTATTTTTTATGTTAAAAGTATTACTTTTTGTTGTGAATATCGATAGGATTGATCTGTCTCACAGATAAAAATTCGTGAGACCCTTTTACAAGAGACATATTCAACTTTAAAACTCCTTTCCCTGAAAAAATAATAATAATAATGCAACCCACTCTGAATAAAAAAAAGTCCCAAAATCTACGATGACGAAAGCTTAATTTCTGAATATCCATTTTTTATATATAGTTATCGATATAGTCTGTGCTGGATATATGAGTTCTTGGGAATCAACAAGCTATTATATTGGGTGAAGATCATTATTGAAATAAATCAAAATTTCTTCAACATCACATTTACAAACTTCATGAAATATATAAGAATTACAAGCAAAAGAAATTAATACAGTAGAACAAGTAAAGCATCACGAAGGTTGCCAATTTCTCGGAAAAATCTTGAGCCCAGGAGCAAGAATGGCCCTTGGATCGAAGATGGCCTTCCTTTGCTGGAACCTAGTCCATTGATTTCCAAAATGCTGCCTCCACGCCTCTTGTTATCACCGTAGTATGGAAGGTACAACTTGAAATCGAATCCCTTCCGCTTGCAAATCTCAACTATTTCTTGATTTTGTGATATCATTTCATCTACCGACAGCAACCCTTTTGGGTATGGAAACGAGAAACGTAGCAATGCAACTAAATAAAATATTTCCCCCTCCGTCGGTAAAACCACGGATTTACGACTATCCCACCTAAATAACAAGGGAGTCCAAGTAAATTAAATTGGCCCTGTGGCGCTGGTAGAATTAGTGGTAAGCTACAAGTTTAGAAATGACTTACTTGGACCGTAGCAGAGGATAAAGAAGCATAGGGCCACCGATGCCATGCTTCAAAGTATTCTTGAAAACAACAGCATCGAAATGGGCTATGTTCGCTTTGGACACGAAAAGATTGAGCCATGCGTGTGGGCCGTCCCATATACCATTGGCTTTGGCCTCTTCCTCCGCCCGTTTCACTCGCAACAAAAATTCCACGTAGCTCACCTCCGTTTCCACCCTCGATCCCCTGCAATATCTCAGCGCTCCCGCCATTCTTTCCACCCTCTGCAGGCCCGGCCACAAACACAAACTGAACTATCCTCAGAATATTCATCTTCGTCATTTATTTCATTTGTTCCAACATATATGTATTTTATACTTTTAATTCTATTTGTTAAGTGTATCACTGTAGCATTCATTTATAACACTAGCTAGGTAGGTACGTCGAATCAAATATTGGAAGAATTAAGCGGCGACGAGGTAGGGAGGGGACCATAAACATACACGACGAAGAGCAAAAAGACAATCTTGGGTGGATTTAAGCTTACTGTAACAGGGGTGGGCTAACTCCATGTCACTTCAAAAACAATTACTCTGTGCACACAAAATCTAATGGAAGATACAGTACGCCACCGCACTCTCTCCGCCGCAGCGGAGGGAGTCCTCCGCCACCCACCTAGCTACGTCATTCAAATGACACGTGTGATATCTAGTTGACTTCTTTTAACCACAAAAGAAGGCCTCCCATTATTGCCTCGCCGGTCAACATATCGAGGTCGTCACCCTTATTTCATTAATTTATCAACCCGTTTTTCAAAAACAATAAATATATTTATCGATATGGGTCCCTCTGAACAGATACCTAGGCCGGAACTAAAGCAATTCTTACATAGTCCCAATGTTGAATTTACTGTTGTGAGATTTGTTATGAAATAAATCAAATCTTTTAAATTGACAGGAAATTAATAATAATGATGTAACGAAAAGGATGCCTCCAATTATAATACCATATTTCTTACCTTGTCAACAGCAGAGCGCCGGTGGTGATTACTGTAATGCAAGGCCAGCTCGAGGCAATACAGAACCGGGCCGTCGGAGGGCGGGACATGGGTCCGGTCGAACGGATGGTCCGGATGCAACTGCGCCGAAGGCCACCCGTTAACCGGGTCCTCGCTGTTGACAAATGTGAATCCTTCGACGTAATCGAACGAGTCATTTGCCCCCCGACTCACCAGGAACTCAGCATCAGCGGTGAAATCGCTAAACTCGCTGTACACCAGCCTTATCCATCTCACCTTTGCCCCCCAAGAAAAGAAAGAAAACATTGAATCCCAGCTCGAACGAATTTAGATGAGATTTTTTTACAGTGTAAGCTCGGAATTTTACTTGTAAATAAATACCATATCCGGGGAAGGCTGAAGCAAGATTCTAGCCCGAGTGATGATTCCGAATTGTCCGAGTCCCCCGAGTACACTGAAGAAGAGTTCTGAATTCTGATTCGGCGAGCAGACAAACACGTCGCCATTTCCAGTTACAACCTCCAATTCTGTTACATTTTCGGTTTGGGGTCCGTAACGGAACGCCTGCCCACTCACGCCGGCGTTCGACAGCGTTCCGCCCACCGTCAAATCGAGGTAATCAGTCCACGACCGGGGGGCCAATCCGTGGTCCGCAACGCAGCGTTTCAGCACCTCCTCCCACAATGCACCGCCGCTGACGTCGACATGCGCCCGCGAAGGGTCGACTTGGATTCTGGGTTCCAACGTCTTCATGTCGATTGCCAGACCTTGGTGGGCCATGGCCTGCCCGTTGATCGAGTGGCGGTTACCCTGAGCAGCGACGGTGAGGCGTGGTGATCGTGACGCTAGTCTTATCACCCTCGCGACGTCATCGACGGAGGCGGGGCGAATCATGGCTAAAGGTTTGGAAGATTGCAAGCCGCCGAAATCTTTGCCGGCGGCGGCGGTGTCGAACTCGACCGTGCCCTGAAGCTCCAGGCCTTTGAAGAGAGGAAGTAACCCAGCGCCGTCTTCTTCGGTACTATCCAGCTCCGGCATGGATTCCACGTCGTTACCGTGCACGAAGCGCTCTATGTACGCTATCATGGTGAACCAAGAAAAATCAAGAAGAAGATGAAAGAAACACAGATGGAATTCAACAAGATAGATATAATATGAACGAGAGAGGAAGAAACGCAATCTTGGAGTATTAATGGCGAAATCTACAGTAAATGTAGTGGGAAGATCGACGAGGAGGAGGGATTTAGTGGGGCTTTTATAAAAGCGAAGAAGGATTTGGTTATGGTGGAAATTGGAATTGAATTTGACAAAAGAGGGAAAAAGGCTTTCAATATGTTGTTGACGCTGTTATCCAATCAGTTGCATCTGTCTGCCACTTCCTTCCTTATTATTATTACATATTTTTAATCGAAAAAATGTTTGTTTTTAAATGTGTTTATGAATAATAAATTGGCTGGAAAGGACTGTATTTGGCTATAATTTTGGAATTATTAAAAAAAAAAATCTTATGTGAATTATAATTTTTATTTTAGATATTACGTTTATGAAATATAAAAATATAATGTATTATGTTTTAAAAAAAAAGCAAAATCTTATGTGAATTATAATTTTTATTTTAGATATTATGTTTATGAAGTTTAAAAATATAATGTATTATGTTTTTTTTTAAAAAGGAAAAACTTACGTGAGACGATCTCACATATCATATTTTATGAAACGGATCTCTTATTTGGGTCTTTCATGAAAAATTATTACTTTTTATGCTAAAATTATTATTTTTTATTGTGCATATCGGTAAGGTTGACCTGTCTCACAGATAAAGATTCGTGAAACCGTCTCATAATAAAACTACTCAAAAAAAATATCTCTAGCTTACATTCTAAATTTTTTTAATAGAAAAATAGTTTATATATATATTTTTTGTTCAAAATATTCCGTGTGACTGGAATTAAAAGACGGTTTGTTTCAACCTACCCGTGCAGGCACTGCCTGCACGGGCAATGAACGGCACGGATCACTCCACATGAATGATCCGGGCCCACCTCCCTGTAAAAAAAAAAAAAAATTGGCTCGAAAAAATCCGAACCGTTGGATTAACCACTGCAGGCAGTGCCCGCAAGGGTAAGGTCGACCGAACCTTAAAAGACCAAGCCTATGAAACATATGAATGCAAATTGTACTATTACTAACCACAAACATCCCATATGGCGAAAAACTTCAATAAAAAACAAAAAAGAATAAATTATGTATCCTTTTTATTTTATATAAAAAATAAATGTGTCGATTTTGGGGGTGACCCCATAGGAGGAAACAACAAAATCCCCGTCATGTACGCATCGACGTTGAATTGGACTCATTAGTTAACGAGTGATTAGATTTAACATTTTGCTTTTTTCCCTTTTTATTTTTGTATTTCAATCATTGAATAATTATTAAAATAATAATAAAACCCTAACCGTGCTTGCTTAAGTGTAGGACTGACTACTCCAAGTCCTATCACTCCTGGCTTTTGGGTTTAATTTGTCCTCGGTCTAGACCTCACTGAGATCGGGTCAAACCTGAACTCGAATCGGAATCGACCTGCAGTCAACGAATTTGACCCGAAATTATGACGATGAATCATTGAGAAAAATTGTTCGATGAAAACTGGTATTGTTAGTTCTCAATCGGGTAATGATTCTCAGATTTTTAAATTTGACGAACCTAAATTTAAGGAAGAAAAAAATAAAATTTGTGCGATTCAACAACTTTTTTTTAATTTTAGTGATAAAATATCTTTTGAAAATTGATTTTTACTGGTGCAAATTCTTCTAATAGATGTATCCCATGAAATACTTTCAAATACATACTTAATAAATTAATCGTTGATAAAAAAAATTAATTAAAGAATTTTCTAGTTTAAATAATAAAGTTTCTTTGTGTTCCGATATTTGGAATGATCATTGGCAAATCTGTTCATGACAAGACCGATTAGGGGGATCATCGTTGAGCTACAATAGCTCGGTTCTTGAAATATTGAACACCGATGAATTAAATCGAGTTTAATTTTCAAACAAAGCCGAAGACACTCAAGAAACCGATTAAACATTTTTGTAAAGCTTTTAAAAATATATATAAGTTGAATAAGTAAAAATATTTTGTTTAAAACATTTTATCAAACACTTGGTATACGATGTTTTGATATTTGAAGAACACATAAAATGTTTCAACAAATCATCTTTAAAAGCAATGAAAATGATAAGTAAATGCAATAAATAAATTGACACGAATTTTTTTATGGATGTTCGGAGATTAAAAACTCCTACATCATCCTTTCTTCTCCTTTGAAAATGATCCACTAGAAGACTTTGATTTATACAACACCTTGTACAAACCATTTCAACTTAGGACTTATCTCTTGCCTAATTGAAACTCCTAGCAAACTCTCGATTGTAGGCCACAACCTCATAATCCGCATAATGTTTAACGTTTCTTATGTCAAGACTACAAACATAATCTTTAATGTCTTTGTGTAAGACTCACTCAACTAAACTTTGAAGTTCAACTCTCTTGTATATGTGTGAGTGATTGTATGTGAGAAATTTATCATTTACATTGTACATGTCAAATGTAACCTTACACAAGAGCTTATGCTCTCAAATACATAATTTTTCATGCTAGCTTCTTATGCTTTGAATCCCCTTCAAAAGCTCTTGTTTTATCTTCAAGATGTTGTATTTATAGGCCCAAACAATTATATATACGTTAGACACAAGAATATGATCATTTGAAAAGTTTCTGTAATGTTTCTGAAATCGCAACTGGTCAAATTCGCCTTGTTGGACATTTTCCCGAGCTTAAACTGGTCGTTCAGTGGTTGAAACTGGTAAGGATTGAAAATTGGTAAACTATTAAAACTGGTCAGCAGGTTGGTCAGCAATTCAATTTGGTCAGCATCTCAACCGCAGCTCAACTGGTGTGCTGTGCAGAGCTAGTAGCTTCATTGCCATTTATCAGCATCTTAAGCTTCGATTCAGACTTTTATTTCATGAAGATGATTTGTAGTTCATCGTCTTATCTTTCGAACAGATAATGAATCGCTTCATTCCAATAAGCGAGCTGAGATATATGACCAAAATACCGTAACTTCTCATACCAAACTGATTGCTGTTTTCGTGCTATCAGTTTGGTAATTCAGCAACCGATTTGAGCTAGATATCATTCGATTTTTCCCTACTGACGTGAAATACGACTTGTTCCAAATTAAGTTTTCTAATCGGTCAAGTTAACATATTGTCATTTGAATCATCCAGCTAAGAGATATAATCAAAACACCAAAGCTCGCCAAAAATTTTGTTTGGCTAAACTCAGTTTCAGTTTCCTTATTGTGTTAATAACTTCACACTTGAGTAAATATGTTAAAAACACAATAAAAAATTTTGTTGACATCCAAATCAGGATTGCGAACATTAAATGTTCCAACAGCTCATATATATTTATTACATGTCATTGGATTGATAGTTCTTGACACATTCAAAGTAGATTGCTTACATATAGATATTTTAACTAAACACATACTACAAAAAAATATTTCTTAACTTATATTTGTTAGTTTAGAATAATATTGTCTAATTTATCAAGTTTTTTATCAATGTCTTTTTTTAATACTAGTGCAAATAGTTATAGTATTACCGAGCTTATTGAAATACGTAAATCATCACAGATGGTAAATTTTTTCATATTAGGCGCATATGTCATATTTTAAATTTGTGTGTTCAAGATATAATAACAAATTTATCACCACATATTCAACCAATTAGGAACATAATTCATTATTTTTGGACACATCCAAGTTATGAAATAATGAAAAAATTAAAACAAATGGTATGAGACCTAAACGGTTTGCACAAGACGTTCCAACTCAATGAAATTCAACATATGAAATGTTACTATCGTCTTTGAATAGAAATATTTATTATATAAATTTTTCATTAACATATTTAAGCTCGTGATATTTATTTTTTTTAAATCAATGAAACATATGCACTAGGTATTTGTGAAATTTTAAAGATTTTTAATAATGTCAGTGACCAATTTCTGATGTTTATTATCCCACTTCTTATTTAGTTTTAATACATTTTTGCAACATTGCTTGTATTTTTAGTGAACATATTAAATCTAGTGAAGATGCTTTAATTCAATGTATTTATGTCATGAAAGAAAAAAGATAAAACTATTTATTACAAATTCCTGAAATACTTTTATGTGCTTTTGTTTTAGGTCCCATACTTAAATATATGATTTACAATAAATTTTAACATTATATTATGAATCTTTAGACTCTATTACGGAAAATGTTCCTAATATCTCATTGATTTTGTTTACTATTAAAACTCATTTATATAATATTTATAACGAATATAACACCTAATATGTTGAAAAAAATGTTCTACATGATGCATAATCCACTACTACTAGTATTATAACTTCTAAACTTACTAAAACACAACTTTTATTAAGAGAACAACTGAAACTTTCACGAGGATCCTCAAGTTCCAGTCAGAAACTTTCGATATTTTGCGACGATGATTTCATGTCAATTTCTCGAAAATAGGCTGATCACTTGGTTCAACAATAAGCAGTCATCAATAGCCACTTTGACCGCTGAAGAAGAATATCTCGTTGCCCAAAATATAGGGGAATAATCTAGGACATTTCAATGCATTATAATGAAGTAAAAATATGTCAAGCTTAATAAAACAATTGTCTAGTCTGTATATAAGTCTTCGATCAAAACTGTTGAATGAATTTTGGAAGCTGTGATTTTATCCGACTGCTGACACTTAATGTATTAATTATTATATTTAAATTGATTTAAGGGAAAAACAGTTCATATTCATTTTGATTTTGAAAATGTTACTAACAATTACTCTTTAATGCATTAATCATGTGTTTAAATCCCTTAAACACGCGATTAATCATAAACATTTCTACTGCATTTTTCAAAAGTCTGAAATTCAAATCACAACCATACTGTCCCATGTTCTGTTGTGACTGTCCCATAAAAATATTTATATCTATCATCTTCATCATTTGAAACCCTTTACTCACAAATATTTAGTTTATGTTTTCCCATTCTCCAAAATATTTCGTGTTTTCACTTGTTCTTAGCATTCTTTTAGCAGATCCAAGATGTCGATCTAGAAGACTTGCCTTGCCATCAACTTTGAAGCCCTTTTCTCCATGAAAAATGTTTTCATTTCCTCTGTTCTGGAAATACTCGAAGCTTCCGGTATGAGGAAGGTTCTCACTTGTGGCTCTGTTTTCAACCTCATTATTGTCAAGTAGTTCTTTGATTCCACCTGGAGCACGATAATATCATCTACACCATCGAAGGAAGCAACAACATCATCTCCCAATAGCTTTTTGGGACACACTCGAGTTTCCTACCACCGGTTTGGAAAAAGTCTCCAATTTCCAAATGGGAACGCTGATATTTAGAGTTCTGAGTTTTCTCTGGCCAGTTGTCCTATCTCAATTCCGGGAGAGAAGCACGACCTGGAGGTGAAATACTGACTGCTGTACAACTTGTAGCCAAAGCTGGGGAATACAACAAATTCACCGAGGAGAAGTTCCAATAAATGGTGGTGATTGCTTCAAAGATTGGTGTCAACTGGTATGATATTTTTTTTTGATACTCTCTATGATATGACCAAGGTAAAGGGTCAATTTGAGGGGTTCAGATTATAGATTTGCTATCTACTTGGCCTATTGTAGGTTACATTTGGCATTATTGAGCCGTTGCACCATAAGAAATGGCTTGATGCTGCGACCATTACTGACTTTCTGAAGAGGAATACTCCCACCGCCGCTGACTCTCTGAAGGTATTGTCCCTTCCACTGCTTCAGTTGTCCCACTGGTGGAACCCAATGACAAGGACAAAAGGAAGATGCAACCACCCACAAAGCCTCATACGGCCTTCCGGAGGGATGTCATTCACTATCTCAAGTGATGAATTATGTGGCTGAGAAGATTAAATAGTATGTGACATGTGATATGAATATCGCACCTCTATCTTGTTCAGGACCATCCTTGCAGAAGATCTATTTGAGGAATTAGCCAATCTTGAAGGCTAGATGCTGGACTGGGCTGAGACTATAGATATTGAGGTAGCTCTTGGCCAGCGGTCCTTTATTGAATTCCAGATGAGTGAGAGCCTTCTGGGAATGATCATCATTCAGAAGCAGAAAAATTTTGATCCTACAAGCTGCACCGCTCTTGATGATTTTGCAGTCGTATCCCTGTTAGAATTTGATGTTATAATCATCGCTTCCAAGATTCTGAATAATATGAGGGAGTTTGAAGTGCCCAAAAAACCTCTCACCAAAACAATTGAGGTTTATGCCATTGAGACTCTTGCCATGCTCAATGAGATGGGCGTGGAAGAAAAAGAAGAAGCATGGGAAGAGGAGAACACTGAGGGCTTAAACAGTTGCCCAAAATATTTATGGCTATAACCTATTGCATGAAGGCGGTGGACTATCAACTGATGCTAAGCAATCGGTGGCCGAAGAGTCCTCTTCTACCCGCTGACCCCCGTGACAACAACTGACATCAATCCGACCAATGTGCTGCCCCAGCCAGAGGTACTCTCTTCTCCTATCCCAAATAACTCTCAAACAAGTGATGTATCTTCCACTGCTGCTATGGATACACCATTATCCGAGGTTCCTCTGACCTCAGTGGATGATATGGTGAAGTCTACGACGAACTTCGACCTCTTTGTTGGCTGTTATACCCACATGGACATAGCTCAGAGCTAGTTATCTTTTCGAAAAAGACATAGCTCAAAGCTGGTTACCTTTTTTTTGTCGGGGTCTGTTTCTTTCCACATTTGGAAAATGCCAAATTGCCCATTTATTGAAGTATACTATGAATCAAGAAAAGACGACGACAACAATGCTTTTGCATTAATGAGCTATAGTTGAACATTGAACGGGAAAATGCATCTAGCACTATAAATAGAGGATGCCAAGAAAAGCTTCAAGACATGAAACACGATTTGACATACAAGCTTGTATTCTCTAAAAGATTTCTGAGCAGTCTTCACACTCATATCAACTACTTCTCAACAGCCCCCGTTTCGAAGAACATTTATCTTATCATCAATGATCATCAAGGAATTCTGTCAACCACTCAACAGTTTTTATCAAGATCGTTTGTGGAACTGTTCGAATATTTGAATATGAGGATTCATTATTTATGTACATTTGTTGTGTATTGGTTACTAAACTGTGTGTCTCAATCATTTGTTAGAATTAACTAGGAGTTTCAATTAGACATTGAATAAGTCCTAAGGTTGAAGTGGGTTTTTACAAAGAGTTGTAAAACCAAAGTCTTCTAGTAAAATCCTTGTTAAGTGGAAGAAGGATTACGTAGGAACTTGAGTCTATGAACATCTATAAAAATATTTGTGTCATTATATTTACTGCAATTATTAATTTTGTTTCTTGTTTATATTTGAGAATAAAAATATCATAAAAATCCCCAGACCGTTTTCCACACTATGTGGTCCTATCATTTTTTAAGAGTTGAGAAAATCAGGTCTTATATAACAAATCTTATCAAGACCGGTCACATTTTGTCAGTGGTTGAAATAAAATTTTAAAGTGTTAATTCACAATCTTTAAACACGTGGTCCGATCCTAACAGAAGAGCATTTACATGATAAATCTAAGAAAGATGAAAATAGGTTTAGTTACTTTTACTTTGATATGATTGTTTTAATAAATATGAATATATTTTGATTTGCTTTGTAGTATGCATTGATTGTCTTTTCTTAATAATGTGGTTTAGATTTCAAAGATTATAATAATCGTAATTGAACTGAAATCATAAAAAAATCCCATCGAGAAAACTTCTGTAAACTGAGAATTGAGACTGAGTTAAGATTGCAAAAATGGAGAAGATAATGAATTGAGAGAGAGTTAAGATTGCCAAAAACGCAGATCGATAGATTAATTACTTAAAAATTATGCAAATAAATGAAAAATTATTTGCAAATTGCGAAGCAGATAGGAGTTGTCTCACCGAAAGGTATCAGTAGTCTTAATTGTCGTAAATTGAGACCGCATAGGATCGAATATTATTTGAATCGAATTAAAGTGTAGAGTAGTGAATAACTTCTTTAAAATTTTTTATCAACTTTAAATCATTCTTAACTGCTTTTAAGCTTTTAAGAACTATTTTTAAACGACCAGCTTTATTGGAGCACTTTAAAATAAAGTAGGTGTGAAAACGTCCTGGTTTTGCGACTATAAGTCCATGATTTTTGTAAAAATGATAGACCGTAGAACAAGTAGGTAATTTTCTATCACTTCGAGATTTGGTAGGATACTGTGTAATATTTCCATTAGCAACATTAGTTTGAATGGCTTGACTTACAATATCCTTCTTGAAATGCTCAAATCTGTCCGTTTGTAGTGCGATTGGAATGTAACTGTATGAACCTTTGCACTTCATCGAAGTTTTGGATCGATAAGCTTTATGAGATGATCTTTTGCAGGCTGGAGTTCAATAAATACAAGAGTTTTAATTCTTGACATAACAGCTTGAACTCTTGAATGGCTTGAAAAGCCTGAATTGATCCAATGGTTTGAAGAACTTGTTTTACATAAGAAAAAAATGACTTACTCTTGAAACAGCTCAATGCTATTTATTTTGTTAATCAATAAAACTTAAGGGATAATAGAAATATTATAACAATTTCAACTTATTTGGTGATGACAAAACAAAGCTGCAAAACTATACAATCAGTTACACAAAGATATAATAACGAAGATATAAGAAAAAACTGATTGTATTTCGTTGAGATAATGAAATGACAATGTTACATGTGCGTAAAAGTTGTAAACCTATTATACCTACAAAACCAAAACATAGTATGTCCTAATATTCGAACCGCCACTACCTCCGTCCCTTATTCTCCTATCTTCTTCGAACCACCTCTTATCTTCTTTAAATTTAGCTTTCTCAACATGTCTTTTCTGTTCTTCAATCTTTTGTAGTACACTTCCCCATTTTTCGCGTCACTTTTTTGCAAATATTCTAAAATTTCTTGGAATTGACTGCAACAAGATCCATCCACTTTTCCACATGTATTTTCATCCGAGTTATTTGAACAGAAAATTCAGTGTTCACGTTAACAAATTAATTCTTGAACTTAGGTTTGTCGATGGAGAGGGAGTGATATTGCATGCTGATGGCCTAAATATTATTTAGAAGCTTGTCATTGAAAAGATCGAAGTTGAGATTGAGATCAAAGTGCTTGTGTTCCAGAGATATTAGTGAATTATCCCCCTAGTTTGTCAAGCAATTTTCACTTATACAATTTCATAGATTCAAGGATTTGGGAATTATCAGAAAAAAAATCTACTTCATTTTCGCACCCGAATTTACATATGGTAATGTTCATTTATTACCAAAAACATCTTCTTCTGGAAATCCTAGCTATTCTCCAAACATGACTTCTCCGGTCATATTACCCAACTGGTCCAAAATTTGTCTCGGGTCAGCCTCATTAAGTATCAGATCATCAAAATTCGAATATGGTTGTTTGGTGGAAGAGAGAAGAGTCTTGAAGACGTCCAAAGGGTTAGTGGCAGCGGAAGAAATAACATTTTTCTCATCGGCTAGCTTTGTAGAAAAATCTTCATCGACTTCGAGAGCAAAATGACCGGCTTTATTATTCGGAGTGATAGGCACCGCATCCTGTAGAATTTTCTGCGGTTCGGCCAAAATCTACCTTAGTTCCCTCTCTGCACCGGACACAAACATATCCAAGCTGGTCACCTTCTCAAGTGAGATGATATGTTCTTCCTGTATTTCAGTATCGGTCGTGGTGGTTGGAAATGATTCAATTGTAGCTTCAACTTCTTGGTGAACTCTTTCCGCTCCAACGGTTTGATCTTGAATCATAGGATATGAGTGATCCATTTTGGATTAAACAAAGTCAAATTGTGACAGTGATCGGAAAACTTCATTCACAGAGACCAGGGGAATCTCTGGGAGATCTTGTTGAGTTTGGATTTGGGGAAGAGAAGATTGAAGAGCATCTGTAGCAGATTCTACGTGATGTTCTAATTCAGCAACATGAATATATTCTTGCAGCACAACTTCTTATTCAACCTGAGCCTCTAAGCCTTCAGCTTGAGTTTCTTCTTCAGTCATCTCAACATCAGCCTAAACAAAAGATTATCCAGTTGGAACTTCTTCAGCGGCTGGATTTTTACCAGTCTCACTCTCCCCTAAGTCAAAGACTGAAGCTGTAAACTTTTCATTCTCAACCGCAGGAAGCTCAAGATCCCGCCTCTTCACTTTCACTATTAGTGCATTCATCTTTAGCTGGCTGATCACAACTACATCATCTTTGGCGGTTGGGCAGTGGGCAAGAACAATCAATTTCTTAAAATTCTTCGCATTCATGATCGAATAAAAAAGCACAATCGTCCAGAAGTCCACCCGTTTGTCACACTCCACAATCTTTGTCTTAGCAGTCTGATGGAAAATTTCCACGGTCAAATTGACGGAGGCTTGACTGTAGATAACTTGGGCTCTATTACGAGAATGCCCTTGCCCTTGGATTTTAGGTCGATGATGGGCAAACCAGACCAGTTAGTAGTTTGATCTGGTCCACCAATGTGATGCCCTTCAGCCTGGATAAAAGGAATGGTTGGGATTGGTGAAAAAATAGAGCGGCTCAAATACGTGGTTGATTAGTTTGATTTTCTTACTCGGCTTCTTCGTCCTCTTTTTATTTTTAAAAAATACCCTAGTAATAGGTATTTTCTCCCTTGCATCCTCAGAATATGTATCCAAGTACAAAACCAACATTATCTTGGTTTCCTTAGATGGTGTCCTAGTCGGCCAGAGAAATTTTTTTTCTTTCTTCACCTTTCTTAATCTTGGCAGCCAATAGCTCCGGACATGTTGGTATATTCTTCATTCGATAGGACTCTACAGAGGTCCATTTCAAAAACTTCACCTTGTGAAGTTTCAAAACATCTACCATTTTCACCTTCATTTGTTCCAACAGATAGCAGATCGAAATATCGAATCCCAGTGATTGGCCTTCCTTCTTCACCGTGGTTGTGGAGGCCTTGAAAATGATGTGAGACCAGTTGACAGCCAATTTTAAAACGATGATGGCCATGACAAGAAATTTCTCCATTGAAACCTTATCAAAAGCTCTAGTTTTATCCAACAATGGCTAGGCCACAAAATCTGCTAGAAGCCTATACTCCACCTTCAGATATATCTTTTGGCTGGTGGGAGCAGTGAGTGGAAAATTGGACAGTCATAATTCCACCCTCCAATGGGAAGAGTTACCTTCTAGAAAAGTTGAGAAGGATGCAGTGCCAACCGTGGGCAGATCAAATATTTCAGTGAACAGCTTCTAGGTAATACAAAGTGAAATTCCCTGAACTGAGCAGATGATGGATCCATGTCACATCGTGGATGTACACAAAAGTTCATTTAGCATTGTCACTGAGTATCTTTTACTACATCCCAAAAAAGTTCTAAGACTGAAGCCCTCGAGCATCTTGAACATGGTGCGCATGAGATTATCCTTCATGGCTAGTACTGAGACAAAGTTCACTGCTAGAGCTTTTTGTGAGAAGCTTTCCATTTGATAGATTGAAAGAAAACGACTCGAAATTTTCTGTAGGGTCTCAAACAAGCGCCGATGTGTTGGTACAAGAGATTTGATTCCTATATCACGAGCCTTGGATACAACAGACTGAGTGCAGATCCTTGCACATATTTCAAGAGGTTTGATGATGATTATATCATTTTCCTGTTGTATGTGGACGACATGTTTGTAGTAGGCCCCAACAAAGATCAGGTCCAGAATCAAAGGCACAATTGACTGGGGAATTTTATATCTGACTTGAGACTAGCAAACAAGATTCTAGGAATGTAAGTTCATTGAGACAGAAGTAACATAAAGTTTTGGTTTTCCCAAAACAATTATATTGAAGAAAGTCATGCAAAGCTTCAACATCCAAGATAGTAAGATAATATTGACCCCTATTCCTGTTAATTTCAAGTTATCCTCCGAAATGTGTCCTAGCAGCGAAGCAGAAATGATGGAGATGTCTCGAGTACCATGTGCATCAGTAGTGGGAAGTTTGATGTTCGCCATGATCTGTATAAGACTGGACATTGCTCAAGTAGTAGGAGCAATTATTCGGTATTTGGCGAATCTTGGACAAGAGCATCAGAACACTATTAAGAGGATCCTTAGATACATTAAGGGTACCTTAAATGCTGCATTATGTTATGGAAGATCAAATTTTACACTCAGGGGCTATGTCAATTCAAATTATACAGGTTATCCTGGTAAGAGAAAATTTACTACTGGTTATGTGTTTACACTTTCAAGGGAGCAGTAAGTTGGGTTTCAAAATTGTAAACATTTGTGGCGTTATCTAAAACGGTGGCAAAATACATGAGAGCTACTCAATCTTGCAAGGAAACAATATCTACTAAAAGGTTATTGGAAAAGATTGGACACAAACAAGAAAATGTTTTTTTGTTTTGCGACAGTTAAAGTGCCTTGCTCATCACAAGAAATCCAGCATTTCGTTCCAAAACTAAACACATTGGAGTTCAATCTCAATTTGTTTGAGAAATAGTAGAGGAAAGAAGCGTGAATATGCAAAAGATTAATACAAATGATAATATAGCTAATATTATGACCAAGCAAGTAAAAATTGGTAAGTTTAACTGGTGTAGATCTTCAAGTGGCCAAGTAAAAACATAAGCAGCAGAAAATGACAAGATTGAAAGGACGTGTGGAGATATGCTCGATACTCAATCAAATCTCCAAGAGGGAGAAATATTGAAAAGTTGAATATGAATGCTGACAAGTTGAATGTGAAGGTACATTGTTTTTTCGCCACATTTAATGAGCTTGGAAACTTTCACATTCAGGATTCACATTTGTCAAACGGCAAATGCAATTGAAAATTGGCTCCACGTGTTCACAAGCCAGGGCAACTCTATAAATAGAGCTCTCTTCCATCAATTGAATGCATCTCCAAGTTCCCAATTTTCTATTCTCTCATTTTATAACATTTAAATATTTAGTTTTATAATATTTGCGAGATGCTTATTATCTTGTAGTAAGAGAGTGTGTTCTCTTTGGAAATATAATGAGTGGTTGTACACCATAAAATATTATAGTAAAATTCTTTCATTTTGCCTGTAGTTTTTACCTTAATAATTTTTAGGGTTTTTCCACGTAAATTTTGATATCTAATTTTATTCTTTATTTTCATATTTTTATCTTAAGATGTTGCACCTGGGACCAACAGCCGCGACGGTCTTCTCCTTCAGGGAATCTTTGATCCGAGGTTTCATGTTGCTCTTTTTCTTGGAGTTGAAGATGGCAGCTTTCAATTCACTAATTGGAAGCGGCTTGAGGAATGCATCGGGAGTTGGCGGCTGAATGTTGTTATTACCGACAGACATAATTGTCATCGAGATTGCGGCCATAATTCTCGAGCTATCATTTCGGAAGGTGGTTGTTATCAGCAGTGAAATGAGTGTAGAAAATGGGAATAAGAGAAGAGATTTTCGATGATATGGCATCTTATATGGCATTTTCTTCATCGTGTTTCAAGCGATGAGGTTATCCACAAAGATTGACAAGTGGAAATGAGAACCAATAAAGGAGTGCAAAATATTCAAACAACCATTCAACTTCTAAATATCTTACTTGCTTATTATAAATCTTTTTAAAATAATCATATTTTTAAATATCTGAGAATGAGAGGATGATTTAAAAAAATACGATTTGAGTTCTAAGAAAATAATCTAATGAAAACTGAAAACAAACGAATTAAAATGAACTAAGATTAATGAAATTTTTAAAGAATTTTGTATTGATTTGTTGATGATGATTTGTTTTCTTTTTTGTGATGATTCTTCGTGCTTTTGCTCGTACTGGTTTGGCCCATATTCCAAGATCACTGACTGTGGATCATGCCTCAACTTCCTCAATGTGCGTGGAGGTCCAACTTCTCAAACAACCTTAATATGTTTTTACCTCATGGGCCCTAATTTTATTTGGGGAGGCAGAAGTTAGCCTAACAAATTCTCCCTAGCCAATTTGGCTGATGAGACAATTTGACTATTTATATAATAGTTCTTTTTTTTTTTGGTTGATGGATTCTCCACTTCTCTTCAATTTACATAGGGGCTCAAATTCCAAATCTCAAAGCTGGAGGAAGGAGAAACTTAATATCTAGGTTCTCCTCCTCTATATCCACTTGCTAGAATCAAATTAACACAACTTTTATCTTATCATGCTTTCTTTTCAAACCCTTCAAGCTCCAAGATTTTCCTTAAGTTATATTCTTCTTCCTACACTCTCGCCTTCCTTTCTATTCATTGATCCATTCCTCCGCCCATTAGCAAGACATCGCACTGCCACATCTCTTGTTGTAGCCCACAACATTACCACCACGAAGTCTTCCTCTCCCATGTCCAGCCGCAAAACTCATGGGAACAAGAAAACTTCTTGTCTTTCTCATTTTCCATGGCATGTATGCAACTTAAATTTCAACATGTCTTCACCCACTTTCTTGTAAGGTGGTTGATACATTGCCTGGGATATAAATGAAGCTTGTGTATTCCATACTTGTTGGTTTAAAGTTTGGCAAGAGATTATATATATAATGAAAGCCAACAATTTATTAAAGAATTCATGCCTGGATATTTGCTTTTGCTATTAGCCTCATGGAGCGTGTAATTAATTCATAACCAATTTCTTTGCACTTGATAAAATGGATTTTCACTTTTAAATCATTGGTTGGAACCTTCACATTTTGATAAGCTTTCATTTCATAAGCTTGAGTAATTCACTGCAACTCCCACGATATTACAAAAAAAAAAAAAGAAATAATTTTAGCATAATCTCTAAGTCAACAATACAATCGAAAAATTTTCCTTAATGCAAAAATAGCCAATTTTTCGAATCTCAAAGCCAAGACTCCACCTCTAGCCTTTTTGTCATATGAACACATGCCGCTACCAGCATATTATGACACCAAATAAAGGTCATCGTTTAGGAGGTTCAAGACCGTGTAAGAAAAGTGATGAAACCAAGAAAATAACTTCAATATGAACACCTGATCGACTTGCAATTTCCTTAATATTTTCTGCCTTTTGCAGCAACAACCTTCCCCTTTGATTTTTAGTTAGTCGTATTTTAAATTTATGGTATTCTACCACCTGTCATTCTTATTTTTTCATTGACTTAGGAGGTTGTATGAATTTCATGATCCTTGAATTAATCATTTGAGTAGGAAAATTGTTAATTCCTTGATTACTGACTCGAGAATGATTCTGATTCCTCGACCTATATAGTGGAGATTTTCCACATTGAGCTTTAATTTTCGATCTAAGTTGATTCTCTTGACCTTTTAAGGATGATGATTCGATGTATTGTTAGTTTCTTATCTTTGAGGCCAAGAATCCCTCATCGTTTATCAAATTTCCCATGCCATATATTGTATTTATCTTTTCATTAAAATGATTTCATGTGCTTGAACTTTCTATTGACATATCCTTCACCTCAAAAATCTTATCCCTAGGCATCCAACATTTTTTTGTGGTTTTTGTGAGGGAATTCTTTATTTTTCACTTTGAACATGAGTATTTTACCTCAAATATCATTTATTTGATAATCCAATATTTTTCATATTCCTCTTTCATTTTTTTTTTGTCTCTTTTGCTATTTTTCTTTTTTCATTGATTAAACAACATATCATTTTCACTTTTTCCCCCCGAGTTATCCATATCACTCAATATAATCTTGGAAACATAGTACTCTTCATCTTTATTCATTGGAACGTCTTTCTGGACAAAATATTTTATCGTATGATCACCATCTAGATTTTGGATATCCTCCTACGCATTTGTGTGGTATGATAATGCGTCGGAATTGTAAGGTATAAAAAATTTGAACTACGTAAACTGAATGCATGCAATCTAGGTTTTTTTAACAAATATGTGTTTAATTATTTTAATGCTTTAAATGCATGATATTTGCATGGATAGGCGTTTTATTCCATGGTTTATTAAGGTTTCATGTATTAGGACTTTTAGTAGTATTTCGCTCTCGAACAAAGAATAGAGACCGAAGATAATTAAGGAAAAATATTTTTAATTATTTAATAATTATTTTTAATTATTTAATATATGATGTAATTAAGAGTGATTTTCGAAAATGGGCTTTTTATGGTATTTTTACTCATCGAATCATATTTTAAACATGTACACAAAATTTAGCAAGTCGGGGGACATTTTGATGGTTCATGCAATTTTTTCAAAAACGTACCTAAACGAAATATTTTTCGGGAGTGTTTTTGGGTTTGATGGGACTATTTTATTTCATAATGAACCTAAAATCATTTTAACCTCATTATTTTAACTAAGAGCCCATTATACATTAATTATTATACTGAAACCTACCACCTAACCCTAACCCTCCTACCCTAATATTCGGGCGCTCCTCTCCCAACTTCAGCAGAACATTTTCAAAAATACTCCAGCAGCAAGCCATCAGTTTTCCCAAGCTTTTTTCTAAGAACTCCTTCCCCATCTCTCAGATGCACGTTCTACGCAATTATCTCAAAGGTTTTGAGAGTAAATACGTAAAGACACGCCCTAAATCTCGTTTTTCTCATCATTCACATCATTATATGCTTAATTGTGTGTTTATGCATGAGAAATTCTTAGATATATTATGTCGCATCGGTTTTGCATGGTTTTTTCACGAAATATGCATATGTTTGACATGTACTCACGTTTTACAATGGATTTTGTGAAAGGGTTTGCTAGATATAGGCTCCAAGATGCTATACACGTCAAGATCTAGGGTGACTAAGGCTGAGTGTGCATCAGACCATGTCAAGATGAAGGGGCCGATCAGATCTAGGGATATATTGATGGATGGAATAGATCGAGCTATGGGAAGGAGACCGACTGTAATGGAGTTGAACCAATCCATGGTGCATACCCTAAGGGGTCTGAGTCGTGGTCCAGGATGGCTCAACCATGGCTGATCATGGCCTAGGAGTAGATCTAGGCGCAAGAGTCGAGTAGGGTAGGGTTTGGCTTGTTTTCAGGTGATTCACGTATGGTTGGGTGCATGGTCAGTAGGCGTGAGTAGGGTTGGTCTTTGGGGCTGGTCCATGTCAGTTAGGTGTAGAGTCGATGATTTGGCTCGGCGGTGCCACTAGGGTTAAGGTTATACGTCCAGATTTTTCCAGCAGGTTGCAGCCAAGATTAGGGGTTTCAAAATAGTTGGAATATGGTTTCTTAGGGGCTGGTAGGGTGTGATTAAGTTGCGGTTAAAATTTGAGAAAGTTTCGGATTGATTCGGGTTAAAAACGGGACCCCGATCCAAGTTTTAAAACAAATCGTAAAAGTTGCAGAATGAGCTCGAGGTTACGTCTAGGAAATGATTATAATTTTGTTTCGAGGTGTTTTACTAGGTTAGGTTGGCTTAGGGACGAAATTTTGATGTACAAGAGTAAAATGGTCAATTAGGGTTTCCAGGGGCAAAATGGTCATTTTGCACTGGGTCGAGTTTGCGGTCCTAGCAGCGTCCTAAACACTAAAATTTCATGTTTAAAATGTATATGTTATTATGAACATGAATTTTATGAAAATACGAAAAATACGTTGCATACTTGGTTTTAAGAATATTACGTGTATGCATGAATTTTATAAGTGATGAATACGATGACATGTTTTTAAAGGAATAGAGTTGGTTGTGACTAATACGAACACGAACAAGAACACGAACATGTTAGGCCAAGGCTCAGTGGATGGGTAATAATGTCGCTGATGTCCCCGCCGCCAGGTGTCGCGGTTATACGTAGATGGATCCATCGACTAGAGTTGATATGAAAGTCACAACTAATGATCTGAATTCAAATAAAAAAACATGTATATGATGATATGATGAGATATGTTATGGATACGTTTATGCTTTGACATGTTATGTTTAAATTCATGCTTTTAAGATCTTGAAATGTATTTTTATTATAGTACTTTTCACGGTTGCATATTATGTATATATAATTTCTATCACAGTTCAGGTGTGTTGAATCTTTAGACTCACTAGGTGTGAATGACGCGGATGGAGACTGGAGGCACCGAAGACTGAGTAGGCGGAGCTGGGTGTGCGCACGTTAACCCGATGACCATACTTTTTCCGCACACTATATGTTTATGAGTCAGGTGTAAAACATTATTGTTTTTATACATTTTCATCTTTTACTATGTTGATGATTTATCAATATTTTGAATATTATATTTGAGTTTCTTTAAAAACATAGTCTAGGAATTTGACGCGAATAAAATAATTTAGCTGCAGTATTTTCATTTAGTAGTTAAATAATATATATATATATATTACAGAAAAAGTGGTGTTGAGAATTTCCTGATGATTTTCTTACCTCGGAATTTTGTTTCTGGTTACTATTATGGTCTTCCTCGTTATTCTGGTCGTATTTTCCTTGGCCAAAATTTTGCTAATATTCAACCGCTTCTTCCAATCCACTCATTGTGATCGGCATGATCTTGATAACCTTTTCTGTCAAGCAACTCATGGCTTCTTCTAAAAGTTATGAAACTAGATATCATAAAACCCAACTTCTCTTTTTCATAATCCTGGTATGAGGAAACACGAGGAACTAAGTTCCTTGGGGATTTCATTGGAATGCTTTTCTTGATATATGTTTATATCTCTCTATTTCACCATGTGATGGACAAATCCTCCAACTAATCCTTCTTGTTTTTAGAGCCTTGTGATAGACCCTCATGTGAAACCGATTTTTCTTTTCTTGGATCATAATCGTATGGAATTGAAAAATCATAAGTCATACACTCTATAATCAAACAATGCATTTCATTTCTGTGAATGCATCATTCTGTTTGGGAACTGGTTTTCTCGTGTCCAAATGCGATTGAAGTTTTAAAATTTTAATTTTGACGCACGAAATGTTATTTGGACACTTGTATGGTTTTAATAAATATTCATATGGTGTTTATAATTTTTACCTTTAGTGAATGAATCACTTGTCTCCAAATATTCTGAGATTAGCGGATATAGCTCTTGTTTAATTTCCTACGAACAATCTTCTTGAAAATTCTTTCTTCAATCTTCGAATCAGATCCATGACCAGATTACTTGTTTCTCTTCTAACTTACACTAGAAAGTATAGAAGATATTTGCGTAGAGATAGAACACGAAGAAAAATCGACTCAATACCTATTAATTAAGGTGGCCGAATACTTCAAAAACGTTGATAGTTGAAATTTTTTTCTTGTGTTAAATTTCTTTCGAATGCACCCATGTAAATAAGAATCAAAATCTTTGTTTTATTTCTAATCCTTCCTTACTTATTTACTTAGATTAATTAAGTTAATTAAAGATTCTAAGCACATGCCATATTATATCCAATCTCGAATTTTAATACACATATTTTTGAGAATATCATGCATTAATATTATTTTGCTTTGTGTGCAATTTTTTAAAATTATGGTATCATGAATATTTTTATATTACATAAATCAATACAATATTTTATAAAAACTTAATGGGCTATATTTTAATTCAATTAAAATAAAATAAAATTATTAAAGTCTATTTGAACTTTAATAAATTAACATGCATGATTAACTTATACTCTTACAAGTCCACGAACCATGCTCCCATTATATTGATTTTACCATAATCCCGATCAATGATCCAATATCATCGATGTGACGATTTTAACTTGCTCGTCATTATGATGCACACTTTATATTCGAGATTACTAATATCTAAATAAGGCAGCTGTTAATTTTGGAATATTTCACTTAAATTAGGCAGTGCACTCCCTTGACTATTTTTAGCAGTCATGAACTCAAAATTTCTATAAGCATCTATAAGCTTATCGTTTGATCCTATCAAACTCATTTTCTTACAAATTCAACTCAGTTGAATTTATTATCTCAACGTGAACAAGTAAACCAGTGCTTCTGTGACCTCAATGGTTTAGGAATACAGCTAGCCGTGTGTTTACAACTTTTTGTGATTCAGGACATTTTTCTTTATTCGGGCTTACCCTAATTTGTTCCATTCCATGCACCAACATTTGATCATGAGAATGTCAGAAATCAATTTCTAACTAAAACCATCAAATCATGGTAAGAGCGTCTAGTATCATTGCCCATGATTCCCTAGGTATCACTGATATGGCCTGCAAGAACCAATTGTTTATGATTAACGTACATTATGATCATTTCATCTCATATATCCCGATCGAATCTGCAACCATTGGTTCATCGAGGGTTTCATATTAGATTCGATAGCTATGTGACACATTAATGAAATATTCATAGTGTCATCGCATTCACAACTAGAGAACTATTTCCCTAATGTACATCTCACACTCTGGCCAGAGATTTCATACACTATTATTTCGTTAGATCACATAGGATATCCACACCCATAGGTGAGCGGTGAATTCCCGACTACAATGTACTAGCTCCTACACATGTCGTAATTGCACCCAACCTCGCCACCTTGTGATACTCGCGGAGTCGATAAACAAGTCAAATCACAATCCTAGTATGTAGAGCCTCAGTATTGTCCCGGGTCATAAGAACTAATTATGTACAATCACAACCACGTATTTTTCCTCTCAATGAATGATAACCACTTGGAAAGTCCGATGGAGGGTTTCGGTACAATCATCGTATGATTACCTATCTGCATGATTTGACATCTCTATGTCCTTACCATGAAACACGGTACACAACATCACAGATGATAGTCTCAAACTCAAGCAGCCCTTATCCTTATTTTTAGGTAGCTGAATCGATTAGGAACAAATTTAGAATATACAATGTTTACAAATGAGTTTCAAGATCACATTACGATTCATTTGTATTAAAATATAATCAAGGACTCTATCTATACTGATTGCATGTGTATACAGATAAAATAAAATGAAACCATGAAATAGTAAAATAAATATTGTTAATTACAACTGAGTCGATAAATTCCCTAACCAACTGTTGGCTTGCAGGACATATACTCTAACAATCTCCCACTTGACCTAGAGCCAACTACCCATAAACTTTAATCTCATTATCTCGTGATACTTTTCAAACAATGGCCCTGGCAAGGGCTTTGTAAGTGGATCAAAAACGTTATCTGCAGAGGCGACTCTCTCGATTGAAATATCTCCTCTTCCCACAATCTCTCGGATGATGTGGAATTTTCCAATATATGTTTGGATCGCTGATGAGACCATGGTTCTTTTGCCGGTGCAACAGCACCAGTGTTTTCGCAGTACAATGGGACTGGATAAACTCCACTAGGAATAATGCCAAATTCTTGGATGAAATTCCACATATAAACTTCCTCTTTGGCTGCAACATATGTTACAATATATTCAGCTTCAGTAGTGGAATCTGCAACGGTGTCTTGTTTGGAACTTTTCCAAGAGACAACCACCGCAAAGAGCATGAACACAACCAGAGGTCGATTTCGAATCATCTACGACTTTGGAAGCTAGAATCAATGTAGTATTCCAATTTTAATTCTCCACCCCCATAGACCACGAACAAGTTCTTAGTCTTTCTTAGGTACTTAAGAATATCTTTCACAACCTTCCAATGCATTGGACCAGGGTTAACCTAATATCTGCTTATAACACGTAGAGCATAAGCAACATCAGGGCGTGTTGATATCATATCATACATGATACTACCAATGGCTGACGCGTATGGAATACATGTCATTATCTCTATCTCTTCATTAGTTTTGGGGCACATTGCTTTAGATAGAGTAACACCGTGACACATTGGTGAGTATCCTCTCTTGGACTCTTCCATAGAGAATCTTTTTAGAATGGTATCGATATAAGTCGCTTTGGTGAGCCTTAGCATCTTCTTTGATCTATCTCTATAGATTTGTATTCTCAATATATAGGATGCTTCACCCATGTCTTTCATGGAGAATTTACTTGCTAACAATGTTTTAGTTGATTGCAGTAATCCAACATCATTCCCGATGAGTAGGATATCATCAACATAAAGTATTAGGAATGTCACTGCACTCCCACTAACTTTCTTGTACACACATGGTTCCTCAAGATTCTTAGCAAAACCAAATTCCTTGATGGTGTTGTCAAATCTGAGGTTCCAACTTCTTGACGCTTGCTTGAGATAATATATTGATCTCTGAAGTTTGCATACCTTATGCTCACTTTCTACTGATGTGTATCCCTCATGTTGAGACATATAAATATCTTCTTTAATGTCTCCATTGAGGAATGCTGTCTTTATAACCATTTTCCATATCTCATAGTCATACCATGCACCTACGGCTATTAGTATTCTAATGAACTTAAACATAGCTACTGGTGAAAAAGTTTCCTCATTGTCAAATGCTTGCCTTTAAGTCTAACCTTTTGCTAACAGTCTTTCTTTGAATGTCAATATCTTCCCATCCACCCCAAGCTTTCTTTTATAGATCCATTTACATCCTATGAGAACGATTCCCTCAAGTGTATCCACCAATGTCTAGATTTTGTTTGAATACATAGATTCCATTTCAGACTGAATGGATTCAAGCCATTTGGATGATTCAGTATCAGATATTGCTTCTTTGAAGTTACTTGGATCACGTCCATAACAAGGCTCATCATGGTCTTGTTCATGAAGAAGCGTATATCTAGCAGGTGGTCTAATAACCCTATCAGACCTTCTAGGTGTGTTTATTTCAACTACTGGTTTTCGGGGATTAGGTTCAACTTCTACAGTTGAGGGAGTATCTTGAATTTCTTCAAGTTCTACCATCACATCTTTTCTATCTAATAGAAATTCATTCTCTAGGAAAGTGGCATTTCTTGAAATAAACATTTTTGCTTCATTCGGATGATAGAAATAATATCCGACAAAATTCTTTGGATACCCCACAAAGTAGCACAGAATTGATCGACTATCCAATTTGTCTCCCACTGTCTGCTTTACGTGTCTGCTTTACGTAAGCAGGACATCCCCATATTCTTAAGTAAGAATATTCGGGAGTGTTTCTCATCCATTTCTCATATGGTGTTCTATCCACTACTTTTGTATGAACATTACTCAACAACATTGCCACAATTTCAATCGCGAAGCTCCAAAAAATGCAGGCAATACACTGAATCACATCATAGATCAAACCATGTCCATCAAAGTTTGATTACGACCTTCAGAAACATCATTCAATTGTGGTGTCGTTGGTGGAGTCCACTATGAGAGAATCACATTCTCTTTTAGATAATTCAAGAATTCAGCACTCAAGTATTCTCCACCTCGATCAGATCTAAGTGTCTTAATACTTCTTTCTAATTGTTTTTCCACTTCTGACATGAATTCTTTGAACTTTTCAAATGCTTCAAATTTGTGTATCATTAATTAGACATACCCATACCTCGAATAGTCATCAGTAAAGGTAATGAAGTAGGAGTGCCCATATTCTGTGCTAACACTCAGCGGCCAAAAACGTCTGTGTGGATCAAATCTAGTAGACCATGTGCACGTTCCATATTTCCTGTAAAGGGAGTCTTGTTCATTTTTCCTTTCAGAGAGGACCCACAAATAGGTAGAGAATTTATGCATGACAAGTCAAACATACCTTCTCCCACTAGTTGAGAAATGTGCCCTAGTCTGGCGTATCATATTTGTGTGGAATTTGGATCATCTATTTTTCTTTTGTTTGTTGTTGTTTTCATTTGCGCTTGGATATTGTTTAACGGAATATCTTTTAATTTTAAGCTATAGAAATCGTTAATTAATTCACCAATTTCTATCAGACATTCATTCTTGTAAATATTGCAAACACTTTTAGCAAAAACATAAGAATAATCATCTCTATCAAGCATAGAAATAAAAATAACTTTTTTAACCAACTCAGGAACATATAAAAGTATCTCAGAAGTAATTTAAAATCATTGTTCAAAATCAAAGTAATGTCTCCAATAGCAGTTGCAGCAACCCTTGCTTCATTCCCCAATCTTAGAAATGTCTCGCCATCTCTAAGTCTCATGCTTCTTGCCATCACCTGCAAAGCATTACATAGATGAGAACCATATCTGGTATCCAATACTCAAGAAGAGGAATTAATTGAGACATTCAATTCTATGAAAAACATACCATGACCAGAATGCTTCTGGGCAAGATACTCCGTGCAGTTATTCCTCCAATGTCCAGGCTTGTTGCAGTGGAAACATACATGTTCTAACTTGTAGGGCTTTGTGGGCCCCAGAGTTGGTTTCTTACATGGATTCTTGTTGGGCTTGTTCTTCTTTAGTGGGGCAGAACGCTTCTTCCCTCTATTTTGGGCTCTTTTTTTCGTACCATACAACGAGCCCACTAGAAGAACAAGCTTTTCCTTCTTGATTATGGTCTCATAAGTAGTAAGCATGTTGACCAACTCTTCAAGGGTGACCTCAAGCTTGTTCATATTAAAATTGACCACAAATCCATCAAACGAGGGGCAGTGATATCAAGATAATATCACACTAGGAATAACCATGTCGAGTCCCACAAACTTATCAATGAGCCCAATCATCCTAACACCTTGCTCATGGACCGAAGTCTCATCTCGCAAGCGTGTAGTCATGA
Source organism: Primulina tabacum (assembly GCF_025594145.1). Taxonomy (NCBI): domain Eukaryota; kingdom Viridiplantae; phylum Streptophyta; class Magnoliopsida; order Lamiales; family Gesneriaceae; genus Primulina; species Primulina tabacum. Next base: position 28,977,407 of record NC_134563.1, read on the forward strand.
GATCTTTAACATTAGCATGTCACTCTGAGCGAGTTTTTACACCATACAATTCTTTCAGATGAAGGTGAATGTCAGCAGCATTCACCGCTTCCTCGATCCTTTTTTGAAGTTCATTCGACATAGAAGCCAACATGTAGCTTTTAGCTTGAAGATCATGGTCCCACCATTTCTCAAGCTTAGCCAACTAAGTCTCACTGACGTCCGAAGGTGCTTCCCTTGGTAGCTTATTATCAAGCACATACGCAATATTTTTCGAGTTTAGAACAATCTTTAAATTTCGAAACCAGTCATTATAGTTAGGGCCAATCAATTTGTTTTTATCGAGAATGATTGAAAGCGGGTTACGAGTCGTCATAGTAAATATATTGAAAACGAAAAAAGATAATGGTTACTGGTTATTTTAGAATAATTTTAAGATATAAAATATGGATTTTTAATTTTATAAATTATACTCCATTATTTTGACATTTCCAAGGGAAATAACATTTCTTTAGTGGGCACATAGAGTCCAATTAGACAATTATAACCTCGAATAATACCAGCCAATCATAATTTCTCAAATGTAGAATCCAATTGCATCCCTATGCAATCTCTCCTTGTTTTGCCTCACGTTTAATAAGGACCCAATAATATGCCACCGTTTATTTTCATGTGTCAAACTGACTCATCAATATTGAATTGTAGTTGACGGTCGCCATTAGTTCCCTCAATAATATGAGTCGAAGTCATGAGAGTTTCACTCAATTCACATCATATGTCCGGTGAAAGTCACAACTTTTCGACGTTCATGCCACTCCAATAATATTAGCCAAATACTGACCGCGGGTAGCGTTCAGCATGCAACCATGGTTGATGGAAGGAAAAAATAAATTAAACTCCTTTAATTTTAATTTTACGGTTTGAAATAAATTTTGAATCTTATTCAAAATGAGGGATTTTAATTTTAAAACTGTCTCATCATTTTAAATTAAAATCGTTTTCCATGTTTTGTATATTTGCCGGATTCATGCAACTATATTATTTGATAATATACATACATGCATACTACTGTATATCGCATATATACCATAATATGACATTCAACAATAAATAAAGATGATCGAACAACAACACTATTAGACCCATGTGAGCCAGACATGGATCCAGACCCATAACCTAGGTGAATGCAGGGATGCGAATGCAACTCATTACAAGAGCTTCCAATATTTTACACGTATTCATCTTGTGCATCGGGCCCACCATCTTCCCATCTTGATCTCCCACTATCTCTAATAATTACATTTAATAGTCATGACACATAAGAGATACATCTCATGGGGTGAGAACGGGTCATAAACCAGGCCCACTTTAAAATATCAAATATTACAAAATGAATTAAACATTAAAATATCCTAACATACACCTATCATATTGGTCAATGCTCTAGATCATCCTTCATCCATTTAATACCAAATATAAACATCAATTTATTAAACAAATTTAATTAAATGATTAAATCATGTATCTTGTAATTTTATCACTAACCACCACAATTATTAAGGAATTTAATAAATTAAATAAAAAAATTTTATTTAATTTCTAATTTATTCAATAATAACTGATTTCTTGTACAACTCATTTTTAACATAAATAATTAAAATCATATTCTAATGATTTATTTTACAAGAAAATATTTATAATTTTACCAAAAATAATTTTAAGAGTAAACTAATCAAATTTTCACAAAATTCAAATTTAGCTCAAATTAATTTGAAAATTATAAAAATCACACCGAGCATAAAAATTTCAAGCAACGTGAACTCTGTAACCCTTTTTGATGAAAAATATGTGCTGCCGGGGGCACTGTTCACGCTGCCCGCGGGCATTATTCACGGGTAGCTCAAATTTTCAGAGACGTGATTTTTGGAAAAGAATTTCTTGTGCGGCTAGAAATAAAATACTTATCATGATAAGAACCATACGATAAAGAGAACATGGCTCTGATACCACTGTTGTGGAACCAGTTTTCTCGTCCCAAACGCAGCAGAAGTTTTAGAAGTTTAATTTTAACGTTCAAAATATTATTTGGGCACTTGTATGGTTTTAATAAATATTCTTAGGGTCTTTATAATTTTTATCTTTAGTGAATGAATCACTTGCCTCCAACTATTCCGAGATTAGCGGAGATAACTCTTGTTGAATTTCCTACGAACAATCTTCTTGAAAATCCTTTCTTAAATCTCCGAATCAGATCCACTACCGGATTATTTGTTTCTCTTCTAACTTGCACTAGAAAGTATAGAAGATATTTGCGTAGAGATAGAACATGAAGAAAAATCGACTCAATACATATTAATTAAGGTGGCCGAATACTTCAAAAAAGTTGAGAGCTGAATTTTTTTTTTCTCGTGTTAAATTTCTTTTAAATGCACCTTTGTAAATAAGAATCAAAATCTTTGTTTTATTTCTAATCCTTCCTTTACTTATTTAATTAGATTAATTAAGTTAATTAAAGCTTCTAAGTGCATGCCATATCACATCCAATCTCAAATTTCAATACATATACTTTTGAGAATATCATGCATTAATATTATTTTGCTTTGTGTGCAATTTTTTAAAATTATGGTATCATGAATATTTTCATATTACATAAATCAATACAATATTTTATAAAAACTTAATGGGCTACATTTTAATTCAATTAAAATACAATAAAATTATTAAAGTCTTGAACTTTAATAAATTAACATGATGAGCTTATACTCTTACAAGCCAAAGAACTATGCTCCCATTATATTAATTTTATCATAATCACGATCAATAATCCAATATCATTGATGTGACGATTTTAACTTGCTTGTCATTATGGTGCACACTTCATCTTCGAGATTACTTATATCTAAATAAGACAGCTGTTAATTTTGGAACTTTTCCACTTAAATTAGGCAGTGCACTCTCCTTGACTGTTTTTAGCAGTCATGCACTCAAAATTTCTATAAGCGTCTATAAGCTTATCATTTGAGCCCATCAAACTCATTTTCTTATAAATTCAAATCAGTTGAATTTATTATCTAAATGGGAACAAGTAAACCAGTATTTGTGTGACCCTCAATGGTTCAGGGATACAGCTAACCGCGGGTTCGCAACTCTTTGTGATTCATGACATTTTCCTTTATTCGAGCTTACCCTAATTTGCTTCATTCCGTGCACCATCATTTGATCATGAGAATGTCAGAAATCATTTTCTGATTAAACCCATCGAATCATGGTAAGACCGTCTAGTAGCATCGCCCATGATTCCTTAGATATCACTGATAAAGCCTACAAGAACCAATTGGTTATGATTAACGAACATTATGTTCCCTTCATCTCATATATCCCGATCGAATCTGCAACTATTGGTTCATCGAGGGTTGCATATTATATTTGATAGCTATGTGACAATTCATTAAATATTCATAGTGTCATCGCATGCGCAACCAGAGAACTATTTCCCTAATGTACATCTCAAACTCTGGCCAGAAATTTCATGCATTATTATTTTGTCAGATCACATAAGATATCCACACCCATAGGTGAGCGATAAATTTCCGACTACAATGCACTGACACCTACACATGTTGCAATTGCACACAACCTCGCCACTTTGTGACCCTTGAGGAGTCGATAAACAAGTCAAAGCAAAATCTTAGTTTGTAGTGCCTCAGTTTTGTCCCCGGTCATAAGGACTAATGGTGTACAATCACAACCATGTACTTTTTCTCTCGATGAATGATAACCACTTGAAAAGTTCGAGGGAGGGTTGCTCGATACAATCATCATATGATTACCCATCTGCATGATTGGACATCTCTATTCTCTTACCATGAAACGTGGTACACAACATCACATATGCTAGTCTCAAGCTCAAGCGGCCTTTATCCTTATTTTTAGGCGGCTGATTCGACTAGGAACAAATTTAGAATATACATTTTTTATAAATGAGTTTCAAGATCGAATTACGATTGATTTGTGTTAAAATATAATCAAGGAATTTATCTATGCCGATTGCATGAGTATACATATAAATTAAAATGAAACCATGAAAAATTAAATTATATTAAAATAAATATTGTTACTTACAACTGAGTCGATAGATTCCCTAGCCAACCGTTGACTTGTAGGGCATCTACTTTAACAAATTTAATCATACAAATAATGAAAATGTGAGAAAATCTGTTCTCTATTTTACTCTTCTTTTTATTGAATACTATGTAAATCTCCTTTTAAAGAGGAGAAAAAGACATAAAAGGAAATAGCAGCGTCAATCAATATGAGGAAAAATTCCATAATCCCATAGATAGTGGGATTTAACTGATCAATCCCTTAAACTACTGAATAAAATCTTTAATCAACCCTCTCACTCATGTTGGTACAAATATATCAGTCATGTCCAAACTTGCTAACAAACACCTCAAAGGGTTGACTTAATAAGCCCTTTGTAAGAACATCTGTGACTTGTTGCATGCTTGGTACGAAAGGGATGCAAATTATCTTTTCTTCCACTTTCTCTTTCTTATTCTTGTCTATTTCTATGTGTTTGGTTCTATCATGCAGAACTGGATTATGGACGATGTCGATAGCTAACTTGTTATCATATTATAACCTTATCAGTAAACTTAGTGGCATTTTTATATCTTCAAAACTCTTTTCAACAATAGTATTTCACATATTCCTGGAGCCATTACTCTAAATTCAGCCTCGGGACTACTTCTTGCAACCACACTATTTTTTGCTTCAGAAAGTCCGGTTACTAAATATGTTTCGTGACTTTTCAAATTTCGGACACATGGTAGTCCGTTATAAGTTTGACCGTAATAATAAGTCATTTAACCATTGCCATTTATTTTTAGAAACTAAATTTGTACAGTTATACAAAAACGAAATATATCACGTTTTTTATTATGAAACTTAATCAAATTAAAGTTAGTCAACTTATGTGATAAGAACAATTGATTTAATGGCTGACTGATAAGTTTGTAACTGACTCAGTTCAGTTCATAAATAACTGACATTTGTCCTAGTAGTTGACTTACTAAAATTCTACATTCCCCTAAATTAATCAATAAGATAAATAAAAAACCATTAAAATATTTCTAAAGTAATAAAAATTAGTCTCGGGTAGTGTCTTTGTGAAAATATCCGCAGATTGTTGTTTGGTTGAGATGTATTCTAGCCTGATGTCTTTCTTGAGAGCTTGATCTCTGATGAAGTGATGCCTGACTTCAATTTGCTTGGTTCTGGAATGAAAAATTGGATTATACATAATCGCAATGGAGCTGGTATTGTCACGGAAGATTGGTGACTCTTAAGCAATCACTCCATAATATTTCAGTTGTTGTTGAATCCGGAGCAGTTGAGCACAACAAATTTTAGCAGATAAATATTTAGCTTCAGTTGTGAAAGTAACAATGGATGTTTGCTTCTTGCTAAACCATGAGATCACTCTGTCTTCTAGAAACTGACATGATCTACTTTTACTTTTGCGATCAAGCTAACATCCTACTTAATCTGCATTTGAGTATCCAAATAAATTGAAAAATGAATCATTCGCATACCATAAGCCCACATCTTGCGTGCCTTTCAGATATTTCAATATGTGTTTAGCAACTAAGAAATGCGATTGTTTAGGATTAGCCTGAAATCTAGAACATAAACATATAGCAAACATATTATCAGGACGGATAGCAGTTAGGTACAATAAATATCCTATTAGATCTATGTAGAATGTCATAACAACTGATATTCTCCCTTCATCTTTAATCTAATGTGATCGATGAACTCATGGGAGTGGATGCGGCTGAACATGTTTCCATACCAAATTTCTCTAACAATTCCTTTGTATATTTGGTCTGAGTGGTATAAATATCAGTTTCCAGTTGCTTCACTTGCAAACCTAGAAAGAATGTCAGTTTACCTATTATACTCATCTCGAACTTATCCTGCATCAGTTTAGCAAGCTCGTCGCATAGTTTGGGGTTAGTTGATCCAAATATGATATCATCAACATAAATTTGAACAAGTAGTGAATGATATTTTTTGTAAATTTGAACAGAGTTTTTTATCAACTGTTTCTACTGTAAAATCGTGATCAATTAGAAAATTGGTAAGGTCTCATACCAAGCTCTAGGTGCTTGTTGTAGACCATATAGAGCTTTATTAAAATGATAAACATGGTCAAGGAGTATGTGATTTACAAAACCCTCAGGTGTCATATCACATTCATTTGATATACTTTGAAATTATTGAAGGATGCGTAGGCTAGGAATACCCTTATTGCTTCCAATCGAGCAACTGAATCATATGTTTCATCGTAATCTACTCCTTCCTCCTACTTATAGCCTTGTGCGACTAGTCTCGCTTTGTTGTGCACAACTGAACCATCTTCGTTCAGTTTGTTCTATATACACATTTGGTAAATATAACATATTTTGAAAGTGGTATTGGAACTAATGTCCAGACATTGTTATGGGTAAACTGATTCAGCTCTTCTTCCATAGCAACTACCCAATTGGGATCAGCTAGAGCTTTTCCAATTTTCTTTAGTTCTAATTTCCATATAAAAGCAGAATATATAAATAAATTTAACATCCGATTTCTAGTTTTTTACCGGATCAGATGAATTACCTATTTCCAAATTTTGAGGATGATTTCTGCACCATCTGTAGTTTGGATCCGTTTGACTTCTTTGCATATCTGGTTTTGTTTGTAGCTGACCAGTTTTTTCTTCTTCAGTCAGAATATTATCAGTTTGTGTTTGAATGTTTTCTTGTTGTTCAACAAACTGATCATTAAAAATTGTATCATGTCCAACTGGTTGCTCTACCACCTCGGTCTCTGGTGTTTGGAGGGATTTCTGACAGCATGATCTTCATCTTCACTGTCTTCCTCCCAACTTATATATGTTATGCAATTAGTCAGCTCAACTGGATCAGTTGGCTTATCAGTTAGCACAATATCATCAAATACAACATGTATAGATTCATCTACATTGAGAGTACGCTTATTAAATATCCTACAAGTTTTATTAACAGAAGAATAACCAAGAAATAATCCTTTATCTGATTTAACATCGAAGGCAGTTAAGTGATTCTTACCATTGTTATAAATGAAGCATTTGCACCAAAAATTTCTAAAATATGAAACCACACTTTTCTTACCATGCCAAATCACATAGGTTTTTTCGAATGATTCTTATTAGTCATATATCTGTTATGAGTGTAACACGCTGTGTTAACTGCTTCATTCCAAAATCTTTGAGAAATACCAGAATCAGCTAGCATTGTTCTTGCTGCCTCCTTAAGAGTTCTGTTTATTCGTTCATCTACACCATTCTATTGTGGTGTTCTTGCAGCTGAAAACTCATGTCTGATTCCTATATTTTAAAAAAAATTGAGATAAACTCTGATTGAAAAATTCAGTTCCGCGATCGGATCTTATTCTGTCAATCCCAATTGATTTCTCATTAAAAGTCTTTTGAAAAGTTTTATCAGTTGTGAAGCAGTTTGATCTTTTGATTTAAAAAAATTTGTCCAAGTAGATCTTGAGAAATCATCAACAATTACTAACGTGTATTTTATTCCCCCTAAGCTCATGACTGGTATTAAACCAAACAATATCCATTTGCATCAGTTCTAAGCATTAGATAAAAGATTTAGTTCCTTTCTTTTTGAAAGATGATCTCACTTGCTACCTGAACTAACAAGCAGAACAAATTTTAACTTTTAAAAACTCACATTTTGACAGACCAGTTACCAGTTCATGTTTGCTCAGTTGTGCAATGGCTTTGAAATTTAGATGGTTCAATCTTTTATACCATAGCCAGTTTTGAGATTGATTTGAGGCTACAAAGCAAACTGGCTCATCGGGTTGATTGCTCCAACTTACTTTGTATGTGCTTTCACATCTATTTTCCGTTGTAATGATATCACCGGTTCTATTTTTGACCGTACATGCATGTTTTATAAACTCAACTGAATGATCATGATCGCATAATTGACTGATGCTGATTGAATTATACTTCAAATTATCAACAAGTAAGACATCGTCATAATAATATTACCATGGATAAGCTTACCCTTATCCACATTTTTACCTTGTGAGGCATCCCCAAAACTGATCTTGGGAACAGAATATTTGATCAATTGGGATATCAGTCCAGCGTTTCAAGTCATTTCTCTCGGACATCCACTGTCCAAGTACCAGACTGAATCTTTGATCAATTTACATGTAACCTGCAATAATAAATAATGAATTAATTTGGTACCCAAATCTATTTGGGTCCAGAATTGATTATTCCTTTGGGAACCTAGATTTGGATTAGTCGAACTTATTTACCAGTTCTGTGTTTCAGATAATCTCCCCTAACTTGTTTGTGACAAGTGCGAGCGGTGAGGATGATACAACATGTGTTTGTGCTCTTTTATCCTTGTCGTTCATCCGATAGCATTTTTGAATAGGCTTGCTATTGTAATAGTTATTATAATAGCCTCTTGCTGACTTTTGTTTACTATAGTTGGACCTCTTGCATGGTCAGTTGCTTGATTCATTTGAACTCTTGGGGCTGTACCCAATTTCTTGTCGTTTTGTGTTGTTCATATTTTCAGTTGGTTTCTCAACCGGCTTACTGAACTTAGGATTTTTATGTACCATTACTGATTTAACAAAGGGAATATACTTTCCTTTGCTCGTATTCAATTTTGGCATTGCACCACTAGTTGAGGGTTCATCTTGAACTGGTTTTTGTGACCCTTGCATTTCAGTCAGCGTGACTGACGACTTATTCCAAGCTTGAATTACTTCAGTCAGTCTAGAGTTTTCTGATCTCAACTGCTGAATCAAAGAATTACTTTCATCCTTTTCAGCTATTAGCTTAGCAATCTCCTCTTTGACATTTAGGATTTCAACTGATTTTATACTATCAGTCGTGTCATTTTAAGGATCAAGTTGCTAAGCCTTAGCTTCCTCAAAGGAGATAGCTAGCTTGGTACTCATTAACCATATCATGCAGTGTGGAAATGAATTCTTCTCGTGTGAAATCAGTAGAATTAAAGTCAAATACCCGATCTCTGCTGGACTCCAGCTCTGCATTATCAGCCATGAGGCATTTCACCTCCTCTTCGTCATTGGAGCTGCTTGAGTTCTCGGTTTCTGATGCTTCGCTGTCAGTTTCATTCCACTTTGACTTGTTCTCTTCAGCTACCAATGCTTCATGCTTTCTTCTGGATGACTTCTTCTTATCCTTTAATCTTCTTCTGTGCTCGAAAGGCTTTTTACCTTTTTCAACTCATCTTTTGTTGTCCTATTTCAGCTTTAGACAACCAGCAATGAAGTGATAAGTCTTTCTGCAGTTGGAGCACGCATTTGGTTTCTCCTTTGATTCATTTATATGATAATTTCTCTGGAAGGAACCTTGATTCTTTCTCATAAACTTCACGAATTTCTATACAAATAATGACATTGCGTCATTGCTCAGTTGTTCCGTTGACTTCTCAACTGAAACTGTTGGTTCCAATTTCAGTGCACTTAGAGCAGTTGTAACTGATGGAACTATTAGTTTGTCTTATCTGGTTTGCGTTTCGAACTTGTAGGCTTTTAAATATGCAAATAAGTCATGTATCTCCACTTTGTTCAGATATTTCGATTCTCTCATGGCCATATTTTTTACATCATATTCCTTAGGAAGGCCACACATTACTTTTAAGACCATCTTTTTGTTTGAGTGCGCTCTTCCTTCCTAGTACATTTAGTTCGTTTATGATGTAGCTTACTCTTCCATCGAATTCACTCATTGATTCTCCAGCTTTCATTTTGATATTGTCGAACTTCTGAACAGCAATTGAAAGTTTGTTTTCCTTGTCTGGTCATTTTCTTCACACAGTTGAATCATCTTCTCCCAAATTTCCTTATCAGATTTATACATTTTAATTTTTCTTAATGTGTTTTTATCCAGCATCGTGTACAGAATGTACTTGGAAACATTGTCCAAGTTTTCCTTTCTTTTATCTTCTGAGGTCCGCTCATCACGTGGTTTTTCTATGCGATGTGGTGCTCCGTCAGTAAGTGCAACAGCTGTGTCAACTTTCATAATCTTCATGGATCCGTCAGTTATGACGTACCACATGTCATCGTCCTGAGCAGCTAAGTGAGATTACATTCTGATTTTCCAATCTTCAAACTTTTCTCTAGAGAACATGAGAATTTTGTTGAATGAAGACATGTTTATCAGTTTGAGCGTATGAAAGTATTTAAGACAAGATTAACCACTTTCATACAACTTGATAGAATTGGTTATGCAGTTGGAGTGTTTAGAAGGGTGGTTGAATAAACACTCTAACTTTTGCAATCTTTTGGAGATATGAATCAGTTTTCAGATTGAACTGATCCTTAAATTTTGTTTGTCGATATAAATCAATCAACTAAAGATAGAGCAGAATTAGAATGAAATATAGATAGAATTCTAGGGGTGAGGTACTGTAAAAACTGAATAGATAACAAGATAGAACACACAATTTTATGGATGTTCGGAGTCTTCAAATGCTCCTACATCATCCCTTCTATCTCAAGGATATGTTTATAAATAAAAGACTTTGATTTATTACAACAGATTGTAGTAATCTGCTTCAGTTGGAATTATACACTGCCAAACTGAAACTCTTAGTACATACAATGAAATATGAGCTTGAGTGTGCGATTTGTAAACTGAGAAATTCCTGAAAAATATATTGCAACTGATTGATGATCATAGATAGTTTGTTTAGCATGTTTCACCAACCTTCTTCAACTGAATCGATCAGCTTTATATAGTCTCTGATTCTGACGGTCACGTTGAATGCAATTAATGACTAATATCCGCTGAATCATCATTTAGCCGAATTAGATGACTTTATCTAACAGTAATATGAAGTATCAGACTGTTCTGCTCTGTTTCATCTGTTCTTCTTTGGTTCAAACTGTCAGTCTGTCGGCTAATACTGCAATTGATGACGTGGCTAACTGATCAGGAGTCAACTGGTCGACAGATCAGTTCAGCTAGACAACATCAGTTCTAACTGATGTCTTCTCAGTTTTGAATACTTCAGTTGATGTAGGACTTTCGAGTTCAGTTACGCGAAGTCTGTAGTTCTAATTACCAATTCGTTTACTGAACTTCGTGTCATCGATTTTAAGACTTATTTATTCTTATAAGAACTTTAGTTCTTAATCCATTTAATTTAGATAAGTCTTCTTTCAGTTACGATCTCTTGATTACGTTCGTTCAATTTGGTTATTCAGTTCTTTTGTGGATTTATTTGTCAAACTCTGAAACTCATAATATTCCAACACACGTCCTTCCACCAAATGAATGGATTAAAATGCACAAACAAGGATTGTAAATTGGTTGTAGCATTTCTAGATATAAGGTAGGAAAAATTTAACGAGTTTATGAAAATGAAGAAATCATGTACACTTTTTACAAAAATAATTGCATCCAGGTAACAACAACCTCTTCAATCTCATCATAACATCAAAGTATGCAGTACCACTAATTTTTTTTATTTTTTCTTATTTTTTTATGCATAAGATGTTTTTGGGGCAATGACTTCGAGCTTGAATCACTCAATCTCAACAATGTGCACTTTCTTGGTTCAAAATGATGTTAAATGAGAAATGTTTATATGACTCTCCAATTTAAAGTTCAAAAATAGGAATAACCAATAAAAGAGATTTATCATGGCTTGTAATGTGGCTATTTTCCGAGAAAAATGCTCAGGTTCTGGTTCACTAGGAGTCTATGAATCTAGGTAGGCTGATGCGAAAGAAAATGATTCGAACCTAATTCCCTTATTATCTGTTTATGCCTCTAATCCACCACAAGATGTTAACAAAGACATGTATAACAATGCAAATTCTAGAAAAAGCAACAATGCATAACAACACACAATCAAAGAAACGAGACATTATATAATGATTGTTCATAGGCTTAAAGCTCACCAAGGAAAATGGTATGTGTGCTAAACCTCATACACTTGTCATTTCAACCCATCATCAAGAGCAATTACCCATAAATGCAGCAGTAAAAATGAAAAATCAGTTACACACAAAGAAAACATCAATTTTTTTATAGACTCGCAGTAGAAGCATTCTGGATTCAAATGAGAGAGATAACGAATAAACATTAGGTGCTTTATGGATAAAACAACTCACTCTGTGTTATTCCCTTTTTTGTATCTCTTTGTTATAAAACAACTCACTCTGTGTTACTCCCTAAATTAAACATTATCCTCAATGTAAGCTGAAATGTAAGAAGAGATAAAAATTTAAAAAATTAAATAAAAATAAAAAAGGAAACTAACTCTCCCTGGGTTGCCTCCAAAGCAACGCCTCTTTTGTAGTCGTCAGCTTGACCCTCAGAAGCACTCACCAAATAGTGGATGATGCCCAAAGAAAGTTTCATATGACATCACATATAGGTTTTGGTTCTATGTTCCCTCAAGTTTGGCATGATATATACAATGTATACTTGTCCCCTCAGCAAAATGTGACTTAAAATAATGAGCAAGGGATGAGAGTATCAGTGTTGTCTTTTGGAGAACAGAATCTATTAAAGTAGGCAATGGAGAAAGTCAAGGATCCCGTAGATATATGTATGATAATATTATCGATGAGCACAAATCGATAGTCTCGGGAGCTTGTTCATCTCTCAACTTCATTGATGGCTCATATTTGGATGATATTTATGTTGGGACATCGTATTCTCGCACCCAAGACGCAGCGGAAGTTAAAAATTTTGTCCTTGGGCGTCGTGTGTTCAAATCATTCATAGGGTGTTTAGAATTTATACCTTTGCGTTCTTAACTCTTGGACTCCAAACTATTCCGATTTTTATGCGGAGATAGTCCTTCTTGTAAATCCCTACGAACGGCTCTTCAAATTAGATTGCCTAATTAGGTCCACGATCAGAAACTCTGTTCCTCGCTTGGATTGCACTAGAAATCACAAACGATTTGTGCGTTGAGACTGTAGCCTCCGAATTTCCAAAATCCGGTGACGGTGTAGCGTCGTCGGTGCGGTGGTGGAAGAAAATCACTTGGCCAAAAATTTCCCAACCAATTTATTTCATGGCCGAGACTACCATGATTCTAAATCATGGATTTGGTGTTAATTGATTATTAAACAATCATTAACTAATAATTATTTATTCTTAATCAACAATTAAGCAAGTCCAATTTGCTTTTGTGGCCAAAATTCCTCCAACAATTCAATGAGGTTGCCGTGACTTTCAAGGAGGATCGGGAGAAATATTTGAGTTGTTTTTGTGTGCAAAAACTAGGTCTTTTTATTATGTGTGGGGACCCAGACGCTAATTCATTTTTTAATCATCTTTGGGAATAATTAGATCAATTAATAAACAGGGTCTAATTTTTTTTTAAAAATACCAGAGTACGCAACATATGAAATAACTCTTATTTCATTTACAAGATCAATATCCAGATCTAAGTACAAGTCTTGTACAAAAGTAAATCATAACAACTACTGTTCATTCACTACATGTCCGGTAATGAAACAGATCTACTTCTGGGTCCGAATCTCCACGCTAAACTAGTCCTCTCTCGTCCTCGTCTTGACCCTGATCCTGTCCCACCTGTTGTCATGCACACATACAAACAAGACAACAGCCGGATAACTCTAGTGAGAAATACATTCCCAGTATAAATCATGTATACATGCAATCATATAAACATATATAAAAGCATGAAATAAATATCAATAACATGTATCAATTCTGAAAGACATGAATCAATATAAAACTGTCAATCAAACTCTGACTCACAACCTCTGACTAGACTCTTTCCTAATCTAGGGATCCTGAAACGACTTCGATTTTTTTTTATAAACTTAAATCATAAATTCTAAATTACTGAATAAAATAATTTAGCATAATCATGAATCATAATAATTTATCAATTTAAATCTCATAAGCATTAATTAAAATCCTAAATCGATCTTTGAAAAGATCGGCTAACAATAAAATAAAGCATAAAAATATATCTAATAAAAATCATTAGCAAAATCTTTAAATCATAATTCTATCTAGCTAGTGCGGAAACATAAAGGCCCTCGGGTGTGCACTGCTGCACTCGATCGACTCAATCGTCACCGCCTCCAAAATCATCAAATCCTGCATCATACAAACCTAGTGAGTCTAAAGACTCAACACGTTCTAAACATGGTTAACAAATAATACATATACATCCACATGCATTTAAAAATCATATTTTTATTTAAAATAATCTTTTGAACATAAACAAACCATTAAAAATAAATCATAGATAGTAAAATCATTTTAAAAATAACTTTGAGCATAAATAAATCTTTTAAAAATAGCTTTAATCATCATCATAAATCATATATCATAAAAATCATTTTTATCATAAGCTTTTAATTATATATCGTTTTGGGTGAAGTTTGATCCTTGAAAGTGACTAACTTTTATCCTTTGGTCGACTGCAGTCTTAGCTCCACATGGCCCATGGGGGTGTGCACTAGGCTCCACCATGGAAATACGATCGTCGGGGCTCGCTCGGGGGCCTTCTCCCATAGACGGGCTCCCTCTGGGGCCTTGTCCCATAAATGGGCTCCCTCTGGGGCCTTGTCCCGTAGATGGGCTCCCTCTGGGGCCTTTTCCCCTCACGACATCCCCACAAAATTTTAAGTTCACCGTCCTCAACATAAACGGATCCCCCACAAATCATATATCATATATCATATCTTTTGTCACAGTCAATTTACATCCCTCAAAATATTTTCCTTTTCTTTAAAAATCATAAAATAAGACAGCTTTCCAAAAATAGCATTTTTGACGGTATAATTTGTACAGCTTTACCATAAATCGTAAAAATACATATTATCATCAAAATCATCATAATAAATCATAAAATATCATTTAACTTGCGTTATGATCCTTCGGACGCTGCCAAGCGTTTTCGTATTTTCCTAAGCGTAAAAAGACCGTTTTGCCCCTGGACGTAAAAATTCTCGAATTTATCTGTTTCTCGCATTTAATTACATTAGAATATTTTATATAATTATTTAAGCTTAAATGAATTTTCTCGTATTTTTATTTGGCTTAAATCGATGACTTTTAAATTAATATTTAAATAAGACATATTAACGCGTTTTAATCCCGAATTAAACCAAACCTTAATATAAAATTCCCAAATTTAAAACTTAGTCTTTTAATAATTGTTTAAGCTTAAATATAATTTTTCATAATTTTATAAAGCCTAAAACTAGGCTTTTCAATTAACTCGTTAATTAGAGTTTCGCGCTGCGATTAAATTCCGAATAAATCCAAAACTCGTTATTTTGATCCAAAATTTTTAACATAGCATTTTTATGATTTATCCTACCCTTCCAAGTCATGAGCCACACCCGTGGACCCATGGATTCAATTTTAGTTCTTAAATTCGAAATATTGACCCCTTACTGAACCACCCGAGCCATCTCCCAATTTACTCGAGCCACGCCCGAGCCATCTCGAGCCAAAACATAGCCAACCCATCTAGGAACCCTCCTGACCAAGCCCATCCCATAGAACCAGGCCCTAGCTCGCCCAAACCATGCTGCAACTTGACCCCATAATCTGCACATGTGTGTGTGTGAGTCCTTGGTGCAATAGGACTCCTAACTAGTTTAGGACTCTCCCAACCGAGCCACCACCGAGCCCACAAGACCCTCACCATCCCTGGACCATGCCCATACCATACCCATACCAGCCCAATGCCTAGAACACACCAGCGAGCCACCTGAATCCAACAGACCCAAGCTGCGCGCATGCTGCCTCCTCGCCCAAGGACTCCTAGTTTGCTTAGGACTCCTCCAGCCCTCAAACCCCTGATCACCCACGACCCCTAAGGACCCTAGACAATGCCAAGACCTAGCCTGGACCAACCCAAGCCCTGAACCCAAGAGCCGAAGCACAAAAATCAGAAGACACCTGCTGCGCGCGTTCCTTGCTGCCTGCGCTTCCTCACGTTTCGTTCAACCAGCATCGAGCCTACTACTCCAGCACCTAGCCCGACCCTTGCCCATCATCCTAGGGCCCTGATGAACCACCTAGCCCAGCCCCAACCGAGCCCCAGCCCCTGGAATCTCTCGGCCACCAGAAAACTACATCGAGAAGAGCCCCACCCTGCGTAAACTCCTTCCCCAGCCACAAACTCGAACCCTAGCCACCCTAGGACCCAAACCAGACCTAGACCATGACCCTTAGGACCCAACCCCCAGCCCTGGTCGAGCCCCAAGCCCCCATGCAAAGAAACAAGCCCCTTGGATCAATAACATGCACACAAGACTCCAACAAACTCACGGTTCCTATTTCTAAATTTTCCTACGGTTCCAGCATGATTTTCTTGTTAAAATTGACATGTTTTGCTAATATTTTAATCATATTTTAACATGTTTTGGCGGCGTACTCGTTGGAATCAAAATCGTTTTTCAAATAATTGTAAAATCATTAAAACTTTAAAAATACGCAACTTACCGTAAAATAATCGAACCCACATATTTTTCATGCATAAACAATTAAATCAAGCATATTATGATTTGTATGATGTTAAAAGAGTTTAGAAAACGTTCCTTTGCGTTTATAACGCTCGATTATTCGATCTTCGGCGAGGGTGCGACGTTGGACGACCGGACGACGAAGAACACAAGCTTTTCTTTCTTCCTAAATTTTAAAAATCTGAATTGTGTGTGCAATGTGATCCACGGCTGATGGTGCAAGGAATTGTGGTGTTTTCAAAACCTAAATAACTTATTTATAATTAATTTAACATGTTAATGGGCTTTGGTTTGGGTTTGCATGATTAAGGGTAATTGGACCTACTTAAATTAATAAAATTGGGCCCAATAACACTTAATTAATTAAATAATAAAATGTTATAAAATAAGTTTCCCAAAAATAATATTTTTGATATTTTAAAACTCCTTGTTTGACCAAAACCGACTTCCCGGGAAAAATCGAGCTTGATTCGTAAAATAATTCGAATTCCAATATTTTTAGGAAAAATTAAATCATTTTTAAATCATATTAGGATGCATTGCCATTATTTAAATAAGAATACATATCCTTGTCTTAGTCGTCCCCGATCTCCTTTTCCCTGCCTATTATCGAATATTCGGAAAAATCCTTAATTTAATGCAATCATGTCATATTATCATTTAATCATGCAATTATACATTTAATCATATAATAAATATCATGCAAGCATTTAAAAAAAAATTAAATAAAACAATTAAGCAATTAAAATATTTTTGCATGCATGTGGTTTACGTGGACCGATTTTTCGTACGTTACAATTCTCCCTCACTTAAATTGAATTTCGTCCTCGAAATTTTCCTTTACTTGATTATTGCAAAGCTTAGATTCTCTTATCCACCTCAAACTTAACATCTAGCTTAAATGTTATTCTTCGATTCGGTTCTCAAAATCTTGAAAATTGCTATTCTAACCCAAAAATTTCTCAAAGTCGACTCCTAAATCCAGCTCAAGTAGTGCATGCATCCTACTTTCCTCCAAGTTCTTCAATATCCCAATCAAATCCCATCACCCAATTTAACATTTCATGCAAGAAGAGCATCGAAAAATGTTAAACAGTTAGGTTACCTCGAAATCAGTGTAGTATCGGCTCTGTCTCATCCTCTGTAGCTTGCATCACATAGACTCTTCCGGTCATGGGTTGCCTAGGCTTGGTGCAATCCGCAGCCTTGTGTCCCAACTCCCCGCACTTGAAGCACTTGAAGGTGCCCCACATGCACTTGCTAGAATGTGGACGATTGCACTCCTTGCAAAGTGGTTTGTCATCAGCTTTCGGAACATTTCCTTTAGGTGGTTGTCCTTGTGGTTTTGGTGGTTCTGGTTGCTTAGGAGGTCCTGAATAAGGCTTCTTATTACTCTGATTAGCTTGCTGAGCACGGTTCCTCTTTCGCTGCATCTCCCAATCGATATCATTCAATGACTGCTCGGCTCTAAAAGCTCTGGCAACGGCGGTAGTATAATCAGCAGGATGGACAAGCACCACATCGCGTCGGATAGTCGGCCTCAAACCATCTAGAAAATGTCGTAATTTTTCAGCAGCATCATTGGCAATCAAGGGCATAAAGTGACAGCCCCTATCAAACTTCTGCACAAACTCAGCAACAGTCCAATCCCCCTGACGGAGACTCATAAACTCTCTCTTAAGCCTAGAACGAACATCGGATGTGAAGTACTTGTCATAAAACACTCTCTTGAATCCTTCCCAAGTCAAAGTCGCCATATTCACTCCTCGCTCCGCTCCCTCCCACCATAAGAAAGCGTCGCCTTTCAACAGGTAGATAGTACATCGAACTCGATCGGCGTCCGCCATGTCCATATAACGAAAGATTACCTCTAATGATCTAATCCATCCCTCAGCCACGAATGGATCAGTAGTGCCATGGAACTCATCGGGGTGCATCCTCCTGAAACGCTCATATACTGGCTCTGGCCTACCCATTGCTTCATTCCCTACGTGCTGCTAAAAAAAACGGGCCATACCGGCTAGTACACGGGCACTAGCATCCTGAACAGGTGGAGGCTGTGGAATATTCTCCTCCTGTCTAACCTCATCAGTCCTAAGCATATTCCTTCTAGGAGGCATCTCTGTATACGTCGTCCAAACCACGTAACCAACATGCATTTTAAAAATTTTCATGCAGCATGCAACTAACATTTATATCATGCATCATATAGTCATTGAAAGAATTTTAAGCATATAAATATAAAGCAGTAAAAACTCACATATTTGAGGCGTGACTTCTTGAGCTTCTCGAAGTGACAGTACACAACCCTTTGGGGAAAACCTCGGCTCTGATACCAACTGAAACGACCTCGATTTTTTTTTATAATCTTAAATCATAAATTCTAAATTACTGAATAAAATATTTAACATAATCATGAATCATAATAATTTATCAATTTAAATCTCAAGAGCATGAATTAAAATCCTAAATCTATCTTTGAAAAGATCGGCTAACAATAAAATAAAGCATAAAAATATCTCTAATAAAAATCATTAGTAAAATCTTTAAATCATAATTCTATCTAGCTAGTGCGGAAACATAAAGGCCCTCGGGTGTGTACTGCTGCACTCGATCGACTCAATCGTCACCGCCTCCAAAATCATCAAATCCTGCATCATACAAACCTAGTGAGTCTAAAGACTCAACACGTTCTAAACATGGTTAACAAATAATACATATACATCCACATGCATTTAAAAATCATATTTTTATTTAAAATAATCTTTTGAACATAAATAAATCATTAAAAATAAATCATAAATAGTAAAATCATTTTAAAAATAACTTTGAGTATAAATAAATCTTTTAAAAATAGCTTTAATCATCATCATAAATCATATATCATAAAAATCATTTTTATCATAAGCTTTTAATTATATATCATTTTGGGTGAAGTTTGATCCTTGAAAGTGACTAGCTTTTATCCTTTGGTCGACTGCAGTCTTAGCTCCACATGGCCCATGGGGGTGTGCACTAGGCTCCACCATGGAAATACGATCGTCGGGGCTCCCTCGGGGGCTTTCTCCCGTAAATGGGCTCCCTCTGGGGCCTTGTCCCGTAAATGGGCTCCCTCTGGGGCCTTGTCCCGTAGATGGGCTCCCTCTGGGGCCTTTTCCCCTCACGACATCCCCACAAAATTTTAAGTTCACCGTCCTCAACATAAACGGATCCCCCACAAATCATATATCATATATCATATCTTTTGTCACAGTCAATTCACATCCCTCAAAATATTTTCCTTTTCTTTAAAAATCATAAAATAAGACAGCTTTCCAAAAATAGCATTTTTGACAGTATAATTTGTACAGCTTTAACATAAATCGTAAAAATACATATTATCATCAAAATCATCATAATAAATCATAAAATATCATTTAACTTGCGTTATGATCCTTCGGGACGCTGCCAAGCCTTTTCGTATTTTCCTAAGCGTAAAAAGACCGTTTTGCCCCTGGACGTAAAAATTCTCGAATTTATCTGTTTCTCGCATTTAATTACATTAGAATATTTTAAATAATTATTTAAGCTTAAATGAATTTTCTTGTATTTTTATTTGGCTTAAATCGATGACTTTTAAATTAATATTTAAATAAGACATATTAACGCGTTTTAATCCCGAATTAAACCAAACCTTAATATAAAATTCCCAAATTTAAAACTTAGTCTTTTAATAATTGTTTAAGCTTAAATATAATTTTTCATAATTTTATAAAGTTTAAAACTAGGCTTTTCAATTAACTCGTTAATTAGAGTTTCGCGCGGCGATTAAATTCCGAATAAATCCAAAACTCGTTATTTTGATCCAAAATTTTTAACATAGCATTTTTATGATTTATCCTACCCTTCCAAGTCATGAGCCACACCCGTGGACCCATGGATTCAATTTTAGTTCTTAAATTCGAAATATTGACCCCTTACTGAACCACCCGAGACATCTCCCAATTTACTCGAGCCACGCCCGAGCCATCTCGAGCCAAAACCTAGCCAACCCATCTAGGAACCCTCCTGACCAAGCCCAGCCCATAGAACCAGGCCCTAGCTCGCCCAAACCATGCTGCAACTTGACCCCATAATCTGCACATGTGTGTGTGTGAGTTCCTTGGTGCAATAGGACTCCTAACTAGTTTAGGACTCTCCCAACCGAGCCACCACCGAGCCCACAAGACCCTCACCATCCCTGGACCATGCCCATACCATACCCATACCAGCCCAATGCCTAGAACACACCAGCGAGCCACCTGAATCCAACAGACCCAAGCTGCGCGCATGCTGCCTCCTCGCCCAAGGACTCCTAGTTTGCTTAGGACTCCTCCAGCCCTCAAACCCCTGATCACCCACGACCCCTAAGGACCTTAGACCATGCCAAGACCTAGCCTGGACCAACCCAAGCCCTGAACCCAAGAGCCGAAGCACAAAAATCAGAAGACACCTGCTGCGCGCGTTCCTTGCTGCCTGCGCTTCCTCACGTTTCGTTCAACCAGCATCGAGCCTACTACTCCAGCACCTAGCCCGACCCTTGCCCATCATCCTAGGGCCCTTATGAACCACCTAGCCCAGCCCCAACCGAGCCCCAGCCCCTGGAATCTCTCGGCCACCAGAAAACTACATCGAGAAGAGCCCCACCCTGCGTAAACTCCTTCCCCAGCCACAAACTCGAACCCTAGCCACCCTAGGACCCAACCCAGACCTAGAACATGACCCTTAGGACCCAACCCCCAGCCCTGGTCGAGCCCCAAGCCCCCATGCAAAGAAACAAGCCCCTTGGATCAATAACATGCACACAAGACTCCAACAAACTCACGGTTCCTATTTCTAAATTTTCCTACGGTTCCAGCATGATTTTCTTGTTAAAATTGACATGTTTTGCTAATATTTTAATCATATTTTAACATGTTTTGGCGGCGTACTCGTTGGAATCAAAATCGTTTTTCAAATAATTGTAAAATCATTAAAACTTTAAAAATACGCAACTTACCGTAAAATAATCGAACCCACATATTTTTCATGCATAAACAATTAAATCAAGCATATTATGATTTGTATGATGTTAAAAGAGTTTAGAAAACGTGCCTTTGCGTTTATAACGCTCGATTATTCGATCTTCGGCGAGGGTGCGACGTTGGACGACCGGACGACGAAGAACACAAGCTTTTCTTTCTTCCTAAATTTTAAAAATCTGAATTGTGTGTGCAATGTGATCCACGGCTGATGGTGCAAGGAATTGTGGTGTTTTCAAAACCTAAATAACTTATTTATAATTAATTTAACATGTTAATGGGCTTTGGTTTGGGCTTGCATGATTAAGGGTAATTGGACCTATTTAAATTAATAAAATTGGGCCCAATAACACTTAATTAATTAAATAATAAAAGTTTATAAAATAACTTTCCCAAAAATAATATTTTTGATCTTTTAAAACTCCTTGTTTGCCCAAAACCGGCTTCCCGGGAAAAATCGAGCTTGATTCGTAAAATAATTCGAACTCCAATATTTTTAGGAAAAATTAAATCATTTTTAAATCATATTAGGATGCATTGCCATTATTTAAATAAGAATACATATCCTTGTCTTGGTTGTCCCCGGTCTCCTTTTCCCTGCCAATTATCGAATATTCGGAAAAATCCTTAATTTAATGCAATCATGTCATATTATCATTTAATCATGCAATTATACATTTAATCATATAATAAATATCATGCAAGCATTTAAAAAAAAATTAAATAAAACAATTAAGCAATTAAAATATTTTTGCATGCATGTGGTTTACGTGGACTGATTTTTCGGACGTTACAGATCCCGATCTGAATAAGAACATAACACCCACCTACTCTCCCGATCGTGGTGGTGGTACGTTCTCATTCACGGACTCTGGTCCTCTCTGTATCGAATCTCGGCGATAGGAGCTGCTTTTCTCCTAAGCAACATCGATACGACCAAACGTCCGGTGTCTTGACATATCCTGCCAATACTTGGTATATCCTGCCAATGACTCCTCACATAACAAATGCTTAACTATAAATCAATAAAATAAGCATATCAATCTTAAACACTACCATGTATCGAGCCAATGACAATCAAGTATGTGATTTTGGGAGACTCGAGTTAAATCAAACTCGAGTTGTGCAATCCCGAATTAATATTAATTAATACCTTTCTCTTTTCGGTCTGACGAAGTCGAAGTCTCGAATTCAGATCTGTCCATATTCAATCTGGTAATGACAATATCGAATATACTGTGTCAATGTACAACTCAATTCAAGACCTGTTCTGATCAATACTCAAATCTAGACATAATCTGATCAATGTCAACTATACAACTATACAATCTCAATCAATAGCGAATCTGATTAATATCAATCTACTGATGTTTCGACGGCATAATAATACAATCTCGAAATAACGGCAATACAATATCAGTATATACAAATCAGCAACTCATCTGATCCAAATCTGAATAATATCAATATACCCCGCAATACAGTATTAATCAAATATCAATCCCAACATCTCATAATCGATAACAATATAATTCTGATATCAAATCGGTCTAATCCCATCAAATCAACTCTGAAAATTCATAACAATCACATACGGTATCTGTTCTTCGATTCGGTTTCAATTATACGATGTCTAACATATCGAGAACACCATATATCAATCATATCTGATTCTGGCAATATCATAATTTCAAGTCATATCAGAACGTAATAAAACTTACGTCCAGTTGAAGCTCTTGTCGATAGAAACACAGTACTGAAGTCAGATTGAAATTCAGACGGCCGGATCTTGCGTGAATTGAATTTACTATCGCGAACTTTGAACTTTCTTCGGAAGCCTCCGTTTCATTCTTCTTGCCTTCAGAAGAAATGAAGTGTTTATATGTATATATATCCTGCATGCCCCAAGCCATGTGGCTCATCTTAAAGGCAGCACGTCTCGCGCATATGCGCGACACTACTCGGCGCATATGCGCGAGACCTTATGTCTCGACGCGTATCCTTCACAGCATCTCGCGCATATGCGCGCCCTCACTCGACGCATATGCGCGAGGTCCTTCACAAGTTTCTGCCACCCTTGCGCATATGCGCGAATCCTGGTCGTGCATATGCGCTAGGTCCTCTGCCTGCCTCGCGCATATGCGCCCGGCGGGGTCGCGCATATGCGCGAGGGCTCATCCTCGCACATAATTCGAGTCATCTTCCGTCTATCCCGGTCTGATCCGTTCCGTCTATAATCACATCAATTTATCCACAAATCATTTCAAATTACAATAATTAATCTCGGGCGTTACATTTCTCCCCCCATAAGATTCGATTTCGTCCTCGAAATCACCGGCAATCAGATCATACATCGAATCAAATATCCACCAGATATAATAAGGAATGGAGAATAGAAGTGAAATAAGAATACTCACATCAATAAAACAATTCTGGGAATCTTTGTCTCTTGTCTAACTCAGTCTCCCAGATAGCTTCTTCGATGTTATAACGACTTCCACTGAACTTTCACAAACGGAATAGTCTTCGTTCTGAGCTGCTTTTCTTTACGATCGAGAATCTGGATCAATTTTTCAAAATAACTCATAGTCTCATCAAGTTTGGCCTCGTCTGGTTTAATAATATGTGAAGCATCAAACAGATATCTTCTCAATAACGATACATGAAAATATCAGGTATCTCCGATAAAGAAAGCGGTAATACGAGTCGATAGATACGATCTCGTATCTTCTCGAGAATCTCGTACGACCCAATATGTCGTGGAGACAACTTCCCTTTCTTGCCAACTCTGAAAACTCCTCCGAAAGGTGAAATCTTCAAAAATACTCGGTCTCCTGCCTCAAATACCAATGGTCTATGTCGAACCTTGGCATACTTGACCTGTTTCTCTTGAGTTGCTTTTATTTTCTTCTGAATCAGCTTCACTTTTTCTGTCATATCTCTGATCATATCAGATCCAATCCCAGGAATCTCAGAGGTATTATCCCAATAAAGAGGGGATCTATACTCCTTACCGTACAACGCTTCAAACAGTGTTATCTCCATACTCGTCTGATAGCTGTGGGTGTACGAAAACTCACAAAATGGCAATAAATCCTGCCAACTAGTGCTAAAATCAAGCACTACAACTCTAAGCATATCTTCCAAGATCCGGATAATCCACTCTGACTGTCCGTCAGTCGGTGGATGATATGCATTACTCAGATGTAATCTAGTATCTGGAATCTGTTGCAAACTCTGCTAGAAGTGTGAAGTAAACCGAATATCACGGTCTGATACAATCAACTTCAGCACTCTATGCAGTCTGACCACCTCTTGGACACAGATCTCTGCCATTGGATCATATCTGTACGTCATTTTGTACGAAATAACACATGCGAATTCGGTCAATCACGACCCAAATCGTGTCACAACCTCGGGAGGATCTCGGTAACTTCGTTACAAAATCCATGGAAATGTGATCCTATTTCTATTCAGGAATAGGCAAATTATGTAATAATCCTCTTAGTTTCTATCTTTCTGTATTTACCTGCTGGCAATTCAGACATTTTGATACAAACTCTGCAATATCTGATTTTATCTGTTTTTCGCAAAAACTGCCTTTTCAGATCATTGTACATTTTCTGCCATCAGGATCAACGTTGAATCGACCGCTATGTGCTTCTGACAACATCTGTCGTTTCAAATCTGAAATATTCGGCACACAAAACGATTATTAACATATGACACACTGTCACAAACCTGTTACTCTGATCGATGCCCTGCTCTGACTGTCGATATCGAGTTTTGCACATTTTGATCAACTTTCTGAACTGCTTTAATTCTCAAAATCAGCTCTGGTTCGGACTGTACAATATAAATTCTCCACTGTCTACTATCTGTTTCAAACATGGATTCAGAACAACAGCAATATTCACCCAGATTCGAAACATCACTCATCGATATTGATATGCTAAACTCATAAAACTGTAATTTCTGATAATGCTATCGGTCTCAGCCAACTGATCATGACTTCAACTGTGCTAAGATCAACCGATATACTATCTTCGGATCTTACATGTTCCGAATACAACCTGTCTCGGCCAAGATTCACATGTCAACAGTTTCTGTATACAACATTTCAATTCTCAGAATATTCAATACAATTTTCAAATGTTCAATCTGATTAGTCATATGCTTCAAATGTCTCAAGATATCATAGATATATCTCAGGATATCATAGATGAAATAATCATAGAAAAACGAGCATAAAATCATCAGAATACTTCTGAACACAGGGTTCATCAACCCACAAATATAGCTGGAGCATCCCAAATAGAAACACTCAATCAAATGCAACTCTCGGCTAGAAATCTTCTAACTGGTCTTTGAAGTCTTTCAATTCAATCAGTGTCATTCTGTACAGAGTTCTAGAAATAAGAACAGTACCTGGCATTCATTCAATGCTGGAATCTCTCTTTCTGACGGGAAGCAATTCTGAAATCCTATCTGAGAAAACATCAGCAATTTCATATACCACTGGCAAATCGGCCAATGATAGGCTCGATTTCAGTAAATCAACTGAAAACATAAGGGATCCCTCCGTTCCTTTCCGTAATAATCGAGTCCTCAACATCGTTCATATCCAAGGAATTCTAAATCTAGAATCCTTACCGTAATTTCCGTTCATCAATCATATCTATCTGAATCTTTCAATCTTCTGGAAAAATCAACGGTAACTTTGTACTTGGTCAACATATCAGTACCGATAATAAAATCGAAATCGGACTACTCAAGTACAATATAATCTAACTCAATCTCATATCTGTCATACTGTAGTATACAAGATCTAACAGATGTCACTGATACAAAACCTCTCCCCAACATAAAAGAGATCAATACTACAACATATAATAACTGCATAACCAAAGCATATATCAATGCAATTCATTCAAGAATAATCGTATGGAATGCATTAGTATCTATCAATACATATGCAACATAACCATACAGGAAACAATTACCTGCCACTGCCTCATCAGGTGTGTCCTGGCCTTGGTTGTGATTGAGGAGTCGTCGGTGGTTGGAAGGAGCGAACAACCGGTGATTGTCTATCAGGCGGTGCCACTGATCCAGATGGTTCTGGTCCCTGAGATCTTCGGGAACCTCTCTGTGGACATACTCTAGCAAAATGTCCTGGCTGACGACAGACGTTGCAACTACCAAACACACCTCGGCATTGCTCTGTGGAATGTCTTCCTCCACAAGTGCTACAATAAACTCCCGTATAACTCGGGCTAGAACTGCTGGAGCTAGATGAACCACTCCCTAACTTCTTAAACGGTTTCTTGTAAGCTTTCAGGAAATCTTTCTTTCCCCCACTACTACTGCCACTATCAAATCTAGACAGTGATTGCAAGAATTGAGCTGGAGGTTGTTGGTTCTGTGGGTGAGCAACATACGACATTCCTCGCTGTTGAATCAAACTTGCCTCAGCTCCCTTTGCCCTGTTCAAGGCGTCAGTAAAATAATGGGGTCGTTCCACATTTACCAATGCAGATATTTCAGGATTCAATCCGCTGATGAACTCATCAACTACAACTTTATCATCCTCAGCCACCTGAGGAGCAAAACGTAGTAAAGTAGAGAATTTTGCCACATATTCTTCAATATTCAGCTGGCTCTGTTTCAAGTTGGCAAACTCTGTACTCTTATCTTGTCTGTACGATACTGGGAGAAATCTTTTATGAAACTCAGCTTTAAAGATTTTCCACGTAATCACGGTACCATGCTGTTCTAATGCTTCTTTGGTTGCGATCCACCAACTCTTTGCGACCTCGTGTAACTGGTGCCCAATCAATCTAACTCGGCGTTCATCTGGGTAATCAAGTGAATCAAACAACACTTCAATATCATTCAGCCAACTCTCACAATCATCAGACGTCTCAGTATCCTTCAGAATCGGCGGTTGAAATGACTGAAACCTTTTCAACATTGTATCCATCGGAGTTTCTGACACATCCATAAGATAAACCGAAGTACCACCTGATTCTGGAATTCTTCGAGCAGGTATATCTGATTACCAAAAAAATTAGTAACCAAATACAACAAACCTGTTTCAGTCCTCCTCTGATCATCTTACTGCTGATCAAGAATCGGTTCTGATTCATTTTCAAATAATACATATTTTCAATCACATCAGATAAACAGGTAAACATGTATTATATAAAGCAGTAACACATGCTAGCATTCAAAAGCAAGGAAAGAAAGCTCATTCTACCCCGCTCACTAGCTTCTATCTCAGGCTAAGGTAACCTACTGCTCTGGAACCTATTGCTCTGATACCACCTGCAGTTGGGACCCGGACGCTAATTCATTTCTTAATCATCTTTGGGAATACTTAAATCAATTAATAAACAGGGTCTAATTTTTTTTTTTAAAAATACCAGAGTACGCAACATATGAAATAACTTTTATTTCTTTTACAAGATCAATATCCAGATCTAAGTACAAGTCCTGTACAAAAGTAAATCATAACAACTACTGTTCATTCACTACATGTCCGGTAATGAAACATATCTACTTCTGGGTCCGAATCTCCACGCTAAACTAGTCCTCTCTCGTCCTCGTCTTGACCCTGATCCTGTCCCACCTGTTGTCATGCACACATACAAACAAGACAACAGCCGGATAACTCCGGTGAGAAATACATTCCCAGTATAATTCATGTATACATGCAATCTTATAAACAGATATAAAAGCATGAAATAAATATCAATAACATGTATCAATTCTGAAAGACGTGAATCAATATAAAACTGTCAATCAAACTCTGACTCACAACCTCTGACTCGACACTTTCCTAATCTAGGGATCCCGATCTGAATAAGAACATAACACCCACCTACTCTCCCGATCGTGGTGGTGGTACGTTCTCATTCACGGACTCTGGTCCTCTCTGTATCGAATCTCGGCGATAGGAGCTGCTCTTCTCCTAAGCAACATCGATACGACCAAACGTCCGGTGTCTTGACATATCCTGCCAAAGACTTGGCATATCCTGCCAATACTTGGTATATCCTGCCAATGACTCCTCACATAACAAATGCTTAACTATAAATCAATAAAATAAGCATATCAATCTTAAACACTACCATGTATCGAGCCAATGACAATCAAGTATGTGATTTTGGGAGACTCGAGTTAAATCAAACTCGAGTTGTGCAATCCCGAATCAACATTAATTTATACCTTTCTCTTCTCGGTCTGACGAAGTCGAAGTCTCGAATTCAGCTCTGTCCATATTCAATCTGGTAATGACAATATCGAATATACTGTGTCAATGTACAACTCAATTCAAGACATGTTCTGATCAATACTCAAATCTAGACATAATCTGATCAATGTCAACTATACAACTATACAATCTCAATCAATAGCGAATCTGATTAATATCAATCTACTGATGTTTCGACGGCATAATAATACAATCTCGAAATAACGGCAATACAATATCAGTATATACAAATCAGCAACTCATCTGATCCAAATCTGAATAATATCAATATACCCCGCAATACAGTATTAATCAGATATCAATCCCAACATCTCATAATCGATAACAATATAATTCTGATATCAAATCGGTCTAATCCCAATCAAATCAACTCTGAAAATTCATAACAATCACATACGGTATCTGTTCTTCGATTCGGTTTCAATTATACGATGTCTAACATATCGAGAACACCATATATCAATCATATCTGATTCTGGCAATATCATAATTTCAAGTCATATCAAAACGTAGTAAAACGTACGTCCAGTTGAAGCTCTTGTCGATAGAAACACAGTACTGAAGTCAGATTGAAATTCAGACGGCCGGATCTTGCGTGAATTGAATTTACTATCGCGAACTTTGAACTTTCTTCGGAAGCCTCCGTTTCTTTCTTCTTGCCTTCTGAAGAAATGAAGTGTTTATATGTATATATATCCTGCATGCCCCAAGCCATGTGGCTCATCTTAAAGGCAGCACGTCTCGCGCATATGCGCGACACTACTCGGCGCATATGCGCGAGACCTTATGTCTCAGCGCGTATCCTTCACAACATCTCGCGCATATGCGCGCCCTCACTCGGCGCATATGCGCGAGGTCCTTCACAAGTTTCTGCCACCCTCGCGCATATGCGCGAATCCTGGTCGTGCATATGCGCGAGGTCCTCTGCCTGCCTCGCGCATATGCGCCGGCGGGGTCGCGCATATGCGCGAGGGCTCATCCTCGCACATAATTCGAGTCATCTTCCGTCTATCCCGGTCTGATCCGTTTCGTCTATAATCACATCAATTTATCCACAAATCATTTCAAATTACAATAATTATAATCTCGAGCCTTACATAATGTCCTAGTGGTGTATATATAGAGCGAGACTCCTAATCCAATTAGGAGTCCCTCTCCCACAAGGACTCTAATTACTTCATTATATTAAAACTCTCATATTATTAATATATAATGTATTTATTAACTTTTAATAATACATGATATAATAATACCATATACACATATTTTATATCACCATATAAAATATATATGTACATTAATTATATTAAATAACCATTATTTAATTTATAAATTAACTCCCTAGTTAATTTAATTCTAGACTCCTCTAGAATATTTATGAGAATTTGTGCATATTAGTAGTCATCACTACTAGCACAATCATTTATTTAGTAAATTCCAAATTCATTAAAAAAATAATTCCGAACTCATTATAATCTCGATCGACGATCCGAAAGCGCCGATGTACCAAGGATACAAATCTTGTTCACATAATGAAAATTGAAAATTTTGAAGATCAAAATTTTCATTTGCCAAATTTAGAACTTACCATATATGGTAGTTACCATATTTGGCAGCTGCCAGTTTTAGTGAACTCCTTCACAAAATAGGTAGTTCCACTCTCCTTCCTTATTTAGCAATCATGCTAACTTCCACTTCTTCCATCCTATGGAATCAGCTCATAAACTCCTTTATAAGCTTCCTGTTTGATCTCCATCAAACTATAGTCGCCAAATTCCTACTCCTTGCAATTTGACTATCTCAATGGGAACACTAGAATCCGATACTTGTGTGACCCTCAATGGTTCAGGGATACAGCTAGCCGTGGGTTCACATCTCCAGGTGATTCAGAGTAACATTTATTCTTATTCGGTTTACCCTAGTTAACCCCATTCTTTTCATCAACTCCTTGATCAAGAATGTCAGAACTCATTTCTGATTGCACCCATCGGATCATGGTAAGAGCATCGAGTAGCATCGTCCCATGATCCCCTAGGTATCACTGATAGTTCCTACAAGAACCTTTAGTCATGGTTAGCGTACAGTAAGGTCCCTTCAACACATATATCCCGATTGAATCTGCAACCATTGGTATATCGAGAGTTACGTATGAATTCGATAACGATGCGATTTATCTTTGAGTACTAATATTTGCATGGTATGTGCAACTAGGAAAACACCTTTCCCTAAAGCACATTTCTTGCTCTGGCCAAAGACTTCTTGCACTATTAACTCATCAGATCACATAGGATATCTTCACCCGTAGGCGAACGGTGAATCCCCGACTACAATGCATTTGCTCCTACGTATTTCGAAACTACACCCAACCTCTCCACCTGATGACCCACGATGGAGTCGGTAAATGGATCAAAGTGCATGCTAGTACGTATAGCCCCTACATTATCCCGGGTCAAAGGACTAATGGTGTACAACCATAAATGCGGACTATTCCACTCGATAAGTGAGAACCACTTGGACAGTCCGAGGGAGGGTTGTTCAGTGCATCATCATATGATCACCCATCTGTGTGAATGGACATCTCCATGCCCTTGCCAATGAAACATGGCGTTTACACCACAGATGCTAGTCTCGAGCTCGAGCGACCTTTATCCTTGTTTTAGGCGGCTGAATCGACTAGGAACCTGTTTAGAATATACGGTACGCTTCCTAATGATTTTCATGATCTTACGTTGAGACGCAGACCTCATGGTACCTATTGTATATTCAAGGACTTTATATATGCAGCTTGTATGGGTATACAGATAAAGTATAATGCCATAATCGAATAAAATCGTAAAATATTATTAAAATAAAGATTGTTTTTACATTAGAGTCAATAAAGCCCAAGCCACAAGTTGGCTTGTCGGGCACCTACTCTAACAATTTATTCCAAAATTTCTTCAAACCAAGGTTCAATAGCTTTCCCATTCAAAGCCATGCTCTTGTTTACCATATCCTTCAGTCGAATTATGGTTAAATCAAGACAATATCCATAATTTTTTTGATGCTCGAAAGGTCGATCTATAAAATCTGGATAACTAATTTCTAGGAGGTATTGGTGGCTCTAACTATGTAGCGAAGGAACTCAATACTGATGGTAGTCAAAAGTCTTCCATATCAACCAAAAAATATATCACATTGTCTTCATCTTGACTAAGTGATGCCATTTTGATTGACAAATTCTCCAGTGATCTTCATGGATCTCATGAATCGTGTATTTCAGCCTTACTTGGATCAATTTGTCATTCTATTCATAGATGAAATCCTCATTCATTTGAAGAGTTAAGAGGAGCATAGCCATCATCTGCGTACCACTTGCAAGTGTTGCAGGATCATAAGTTGTTCACAAAGTTCAGCAAGTGTGAATTTTGGTTGGAGAAATTGTCATTTTTGGGACATGTTATCTCTGGCAGTGACATTGAAGTTGACTCGTCCAAGGTATAAATAGTGAAGGAACAGGTTGAGCCGAAGAACGCATCAGAGATATGCAGTTTCTTGGACTTAGCGGGTTACTACAGAAAATTCATTCAGGTATTTTCTTCTATTTTGGTGCCACTCACCTCGTTGACGAAGAAGAATGCCAATTTTGTATGGAGTGCTGACTGACAGAAGAGCTTCAACACTTTGAAGCAAGATCTTATAATAGCACCGGTATTAGCCATGCCATCAGGGCAAGGAAACTTTGTGTTGTACATCGATTCTTCTAAGCTTGCATTAGGCTCCGTATTAATGCAGCATGGCTTAGTCATCGTGTATGCCTCCAGACACCTGGAGGTGAATGAAAAGAACTATCTGACTCTTGATCTGGAGTTAGCGATCGTGGTATTTGGTTTGAAGATATGAAGACACTACTTGTATGGTAAGAAGTTCCATATATTTACTGATCACAAGAGTCTCAAATATTATTTTCACACATAAGGAATTGAACATGCGACAGAGACGGTGGCTAGAGTTGGAAAAATACTATGACTGCGATATCGGCTATCATCCGGGAAAAGCTAACGTAGTCGCTGATGCCTTGAGTAGAAAAGCAGGAGTTATGTCGCAGATGTTGGTACAGAGACCTATATAGCTAGAGATGCATAAATTCGATCTCGAGGTCTATCCTAGGGGCAGAGCTCCTAGATTATCCACCCTGACGGTTCAATCAACTTTGATAGACCATATTCGTAGTGGATATACATTTGATGAGCAATTGCAGAAATGGCAATCGAGAGATGAATCTAAGGATCGTAAGCTTTATGCAGTGAGCGATGGTATTATAAGGTATAGAGGGTGGATTTGGGTACTTAGAGATGAATTTATTAGAGAAGATATATTGTCAAAAGCGCATACGGCACTGTATTCCATTCATCCAGGAGGTACCAAGATGTATAAAAATTTGCAAATGCTATATTGGTGGCCATGAATGAAACGAGACATTTGGCGCTTTGTATCTCAATGTCTAACTTGCCAGCAGGTGAAATCAAAGCATCAGAGACCAGCAGGGATGCTCAAGCCTCTTCCTATCCTCAAGTAGAAATGATAGAATATTACCATGGATTTCGTAGTCAGTTTGCCGATGCCAGTTAGAGGATCTAACGCCATTTAAGTAATTTTTGATCGTCTTACCAAATCGGCTCACTTCATGCCGATAAATACAACCTTTTCTATGACACAGTAGCAGAACTTTATATCCGGGAGAATTTGAGAAATTTTGTAACACTTATAATGATTCAAAATTATTCAACTTTTACCAAATTTTCATGGCTTAGATTCTGAAAATCAATATTTTTATATAAGAGTATTTGAGGAAGTTTGTAACCCTTATAATGATCAAAATATTAGCATGGATATAGTTCGATTAAATCTTTTCCCTTTTTCTTTAAAAGATAAAGCTAAAACACGGCTACAAAATCTGAGATCGAGTTCAATAAGATCATGGGAAGAAATGCAACAACAATTTCTCAAAAAAAATTCCCTTCCCATTGAACATACTCTTTTAAAATACAAATTAAAACTTTTTTATCAAAAACAAGGAGAAATTTTTTATCAATGTTGTGATAGATATAAAGAATCTTAATACATGACCACATCATGGTTTGGAAACATGAATAATATTTTCTCACTTTTATGAAGGTCTAATACCTAAAAATGGGCAAATGATAGAATTCATATGTAATGGAACTTTTGAAGATAAAAACCCAAATGAAGCTATGTAATATTTGGATTCATTAGCAGAAAATGTTCAAAAATGGGGATAATATAGGTACAATAGAACCACCGACAACTAAAATCAATAATTCAACAAATGAGGGTGGTATCTATAATCTTAAAGATAATATAGATATTCAAGCTAAACTTGCATCTTTAGCAAGAAAAATTGAGTCATTAGAAATGAAAAAGAGTGGTCAATTAAAAAGTTTAAGAAATTGTTTGTCATATATGTGATACACATTATCATTCTACAAAAGATTGTGCAACATTACTTTCATTGAAACAATGTCTCCATGAACAAGCAAATTATGTTAAAAATTATTAAAAAAAAAAACCAATATTAGATCTTTTTTCACAATCATATAATCCTGGATGGAAAATCATCCTAATTTTAGTTGGAGAAATGATAATAATGCAAAACCTTCACAACAATATTTTCAAAATAACCAAAATCTTCAAGGTTATATTCCCTATGTTACACCTCCAAGAAAAAACTTTGAAGACGTAATTCATGCATTTATCCAAAAGCAAGAGTCTATCAATATTCAAAACAGTCAATCTATGAGTGATTGAAAGAAACTCTTGCAAAATTTGTATTTTTACTTAATATTCATGAAAAAGAAAAATTTTCATTTCAACCTCAACCTAATCCTAAAAATCAAAATCATACTGTTTTCTTGATGGGTATTCGGGGTATTATCAAATACCTATATCATTAGAAGATCAAGAAAAAACTACTTTCACTTGCCCTTTTGGAACTTTTGCATTTAAAATAATGCCATTTGGTTTATGTAATGCTCCGACTACTTTTCAAAGATGCATGTTAAGTATTTTCAGTTATATGATTGAAGAATTTGTAGAAGTTTTTGTTGAAACAGTTCATGTTCGCAATCTTGGTTGATTTTGATGTTAACAAAACTTATTATTTTGTTACTAATGAACTTACCTAAGTGTGCAGTTAGCTGAACGTAACTGAAGCTATGGAAGAATGCAAACTGAAAGTTCAACTGATGAATAGTAAACAAGTTGAACTGATTTTCCAGCTGATAGGTAGTTCAGCAGAAGACCTTTAAAAGCCTGACCAGCTGATGAAGAGCTTAACTGATGAAGAGCCCAGCTGACCAGTACAACTGAATGAGTGAAATCAGTTCAACTGACGAGTTAACTGATTTCACCATCCCAACTGAAGATCCGTTCAGATGACCAATTCAGAGCATAAGTTAGAACCAATAAATTGCATAACACGACAAGCTTATTTAATGGAATCCAGTTGTGCACAAAGTTACAAAAACTATTGTCCAGTCAAAGGACAATAATAGACGTTGCATCAATGTTCGAAGCCAAAACGTTCCAGAATGACTGTCGGAAAGTACAACATATATCAAGGAACATATTCAAAATGCAAGAGATACAATAATTGAGTCTCACTGTATGATCAAACTTCGCGCCTATAAATAGAAGATGAAGATTAGTGAAGACAACAAGAAAAAGAACAATAAGAGTGTACGAAGATGAAGGGCACACTAAAATCCTTATCATCTTACAAGAAGTAATCAGCCCAGTTGTGAGGGAACACTTCAACGTGTTATCAGCTTAGTATAGAATCTCTTTTCCCTCAGTGTGTGAGAACACCTTCCCGGTGTATTCATTGTTCAGTTCTCACACACACTCACAGTATCACTCACATCTATCAGAGAGTAGAGCTTAAAATATCAGTTGAGTGAGTCTTGCACAAAGACGTAAAACTTGTGTATGTAGTATTTAACACATAGACGTTAAACAAGTGTTGGCTGAAAGGTTTTGCCTTCAGTCTAGGCTAGGAGTTCAGTTAGGCAGTACGGTAAGTTTTAAGTTGAGTGAGTTTGAACAAGCTTTGTATAAATCAAAGTCTTCTAGTGTATCCTACCCGAGGATGGTAGAAAGGGTGACATAGGAGCAGTTAAAGTCTCCGAACATCCATAAACACATCTTGTGTTATTTCTGTTTAACTGCTTGTTTTTGTTCGTAACTGATTTGACCAGTTCAACTGATATCAGTTTAGTTCTTTCCATAACTGAACTGATATAAGCTATCAGTCATATCAGTTCAGTTCTTTCCATAACTGAACTGATATAAGCTAGAACTGGTCACATGTAATTTTTCAGCTATTCAATTGCACGAGATATAAAACCGATTAGTTTTCTTAACAAAGGATTATTTCGAGTATTTTCCGCTTGGTTTTAAACCAAAA
Organism: Primulina tabacum; assembly: GCF_025594145.1. NCBI lineage: Eukaryota > Viridiplantae > Streptophyta > Magnoliopsida > Lamiales > Gesneriaceae > Primulina > Primulina tabacum. The sequence continues at coordinate 29,013,750 of NC_134563.1, forward strand.
TCGATCTAATTTATCGGTGTTTACATTCTTAAAGCACGAGCTATTGCAACTCATTAAGAATATTGTGTTTGAAGCACCTTCAAAGGTGCCCTCACACGATCCATCAAGTTTTTATGGATGATATACTGTTTTTGGAAACTCATTCGAAAATTCTCTTAAATACCTAAAAGAAGTATTAAAAAGATGTGAAGAAAAAAAATCTTGTTTTAAATTGGGAGTTAAATCTGTGATTGTTTTAGGACATGTGATATCTGAAAAAAGAATTGAAGTTGATAAAGTCAAAGTTGATGTTATTGCTAATTTAACATCACCAAAAACGGTCAAAGAAGTTCGATCATTATTGGGTCATGCAGGATTTTATAGAAGGTTTATAAAGAATTTCAGCATAATATCTAAATCAATTTCAAATCTTTTAACAAAAGATACACAATTTAAATAGACTTAGAAATGTGAAAATGCTTTTAAACAAATAATTAATCTTTTAATTACATCACCTATTTACAACCTCCAGATTGGTCTTTACCATTTGAATTAATATGTGATGCAAGTGATTATGCTATAGGAGCTGTGTTAGGACAAAGAAAAGAAGGAAAACCTTATGCAATCTATTATGATAGTAGAACCATAAATAGTGCCCGAATAAATTATTCAACTACTGAAAAGGAATTATTTTCAGTGGTATTTGCATTAGATAAGTTTCGATATTATTTAGTTGGTTCTACTACTATTGTTTACACTTATCATTCTGCTGTAAAATATTTATAAAAAAAACAAGATGCTAAGCTAAGATTAATACGATGGATCTTATTGTTACAAGAATTTGATATTATCATTAAAGATAAAAAAGGAAAAGAAAAAGTCGTAGCTGATCATTTATCTAGAATAATGACTGAATCATCTCATAATGAAATACCATTAAATGAAAATTTTCCGGATGATCAGTTGTTTTATGCTACTATTATGTCATGGTTTGCTAACATTGTAAATTTTCTTTTGACAAATAAAATGACTTCTCATTGAAATTCACATGATAAGAATAAATTCTTGATAGAAGTAAAAAAAAATTTAGTGGGATGATCCTTACTTGTTTAAATATTGTCCTGGACAAATTTTTCAACGATGCATACCCGTCAATGAAGTAAGTAGTGTAATTAAATTTTGTCATTCTGAAGCATGTGGAGGTCATTTTTCATCCAATAAAACAGCTACAAAAATTTTACAATGTGGATTTTATTAGCCGTATTTATTCAAAAATACGCATGTATTTTGCAAATCTTGTAAAAGCTTTCAGAAGATGTGATCAATTTCAAAACGAAACATGATGCCTTTAAATCCAATCATAATTATTGAAATATTTGATAGTCGGGGGATAGATTTTATGGGTCCATTTCCATTATCTTTTGGATTTATCTACATTTTAGTCGTTGTTGATTATGTTTCAAAATGGATTGAAGCAATTGCATGCAGAACTAATGATCATAAAGTTGTTATGAAATTTTTAAAAGAAAATATTTTTAACCGATTTGGATTACCTAGAGCAATAATTAGTGATAAGGGGAGTGATTTTATAAATAAACCATTTTCTTCTTTGTTAAGAAAATATGACATTACACATAAAGTTTCTACCCCATATCATCCTCAAAGTAATGATCAAGTTGAACTTGCAAATAGAGAAAACAAATTTTAGAAAAAAACTGTTAATCCAAATCGAAAAGATTGGTCTTTAAGATTAACTGATGTATTATGGCGTATAGAACCGCATTTAAAACATCATTGGGGATGTCACCATATATGTTAGTTTTTGGTAAGCATTGTCCTTTACCGGTTGAACTTGAACATAAAGCTTATTGGGCAATTAAAGCATTTAATATTAATTTAGATGATGCATCTAAATTAAGAAAATTGCAATTAAATGAACTTGAAGAATTAAGAAATAATACATATGAAAATTCAAAGATTTATGAAGATAAAACTAAAGCCTTTCATGATAAAAATATTATGAGAAAGTCATTTGAAATTGGACAAAAAGTTTTACTTTATAATTCTCGTTTGTATTTATTTTCAGGAAAACTAAGATCGAAATGGTCAGGACCATTTATAGTTAAATTTGTTTATCTTCATGGTGCTGTTGATATTGAAAATCCTAAAAATAATGATGTGTTTAAAGTTAATGGGTAAAGTCTTAAGCCTTTTATAGAAAATAAAATTTTTAATGATGAGTTTATGCTTTATATGATCCACAATAGTTGTTTGATATTTTCATTTTGTTTTTGCATATTCTAGTTCATTTCTCGGTTAAGTGAAGGATAACGGTACTCCGTGACCGTCTAAATCGGTTTTTTCAGTTTTCCCAAAATAATTGAAATAATAATAATAATAATAATAATAATAATAATAATAATAATAATATGGATGCTTGTATTGTGAATCTTCGTAAATATTTTGCTCGTTTTCCTGATTATGCGTTGAAAAAAATTTATAAAGCTAGATGTGAGCGACTAAGGTTGATGATGTCATATAGCGACTAAGGTTGATGATGTCATATGACATACCGAATGATGTCTGTTTGATAATTTAAGCAAAAGTCTGAATGGTTGGGGAAGCATTGAAATAATAATAAGATATTGCTAGGATTTGGTAAAAGTACATATGCCAAAAAGCGTAGAGCTAAACATATAGGTGGATGTTTGTAAGTCTGATTCCACCGTCAATATATATACAATTTAGTCTTGGTAATCTAACGTTAAAAGACTCTGTTTGCCAATTTATAAGAAAATTGGATGGAAGCATATCCTCGACTCATATAAAATGTTGAAGCCGTTATTGAACATAAAATCAGAGGAAAATGTGAGTCACAATCACAACTACATTGTATATATGTGTTTTAGTTTTATGTCATTTTTATTTTCTCTTAATAATAATAATTTCATGTTCAAATATTGACTTTTGGCATGTTACGCTAATGAATTCATATATTATGATCTAACAATTAAAGGAAACATAATTCCTCAACATGTCAACGTCTACAGTAAGTAAAATTAAAAATTTTTGTGTATTTTTTGGATCTAGTGCAGAAAAAAATTTAATTTATGAAGAAGTAGCAGAAAAGCTTCGAATAATATTTGCTAAAAAAAGATTCATTTGGTATATGGTGGTTGTGAAGTTGGTCTCATGGGAAAACTTGCAAAAGTTGCGTATAAATGTGGAAGTGAAGTCTTAGGCATTATTCCGATTACTTTAGCCAATCTTGTTGGACCAACAATAGGAAATAAATGAAAGTGGAGAACGTGTATGAGCGAATTACTCAAATGATTGAACATAGATGCCTTCATTGCTTTGCCATGAGGTTGCTGTACTTTGGAGGAAATATTTTATACTGTTTGTTGGGCACACTTAAATATCCACCATAAGCCAGTTGGTTGTTAAATGTTAACAATTATTATGATAAACTGTTATCATTCCTTGATGATGTTGTGGAACAGGGATTTATTTCATTAGATTCACGAAGGACGTTAGTTTCTGCTAGAAGTGAAGGTGAACTTATTAATTTACTGCAGGTATTTATTCATGAACCAGATCTATTCTTATCTCAACTTAGTTGGCCAACATCCAAGAGTAAGAAAAGAAAATTTATGTGATGCTAAACTTGTGACTGAACGGTATGTTTTAATTTTTTTAAGGTATGAATAATCTCTTTTTCTTCTTCTCTTAGTTATATATATATATATACACATATATACACACACATATATATTGTTGGAATATTTCATGTTCGCAATTTTAATTGAATTTGATGTTAACAAAATTTTTTATTTTGATACTAATGAACTTACCTAAGTGTGCAGTTAGCTGAACGTAACTGAAGCTATCGAAGAATGCAAAATGAAAGTACCAACTGATTAATCGAACTGAACCAATTCAACTGATGATGTCAACTGATTGTCCAGCTGATAGGTGGTTCAGCACAAGACCTTCAGAAGCTTGGCCAGCTGATGAAGAATTCAACTGATGAAGAGACCAGCTGACCAGTTAAACTGAAGCAATGAAATCAATTCAGCTGACAAGCCAACTGATTTCACCTCATCAGAACAAGACCAGTTCAACTGACCAGTTCGGAACATTAGTTAGGAATCAATCAGTTTGCAAAACATGACAAGCTTATTCAATAGAATCCACCTGTGCGCACCGAGGAAAACCTTTTCCCAGTCGAAGGATAATAATAGACGTTGCAGCAGTGCTTAAAGCCAAAACGTTCCAGAATTGCTGTCGGAAATTACAAGACAAATATCCAGGAATAGATGCAAAATGCAACGACTACAATAATTAAGTCTCACTGTACGATCAAGCATCGCGACTATAAATAGAAGATGAAGATCGGTGAAGAAAACGAAGAACAATAAGACTGTGTGAAGAAGAAGAAGGGCACGCTTAAAGTCTTATTATCTTACAAGAAGCAATCAGCCCAGTTGTGAGGGAACCCTTCAACATGTTATCAGCTTAGTATAGAAACTCTTTTCCCTCAGTGTATGAGAACACCTTCCCGGTGTATACATTGTTCAGTTCTCACACACACTCACACTACCACTCACATCTATAAGCGAGTAGAGCTTAAAATATCAGTTGAGTGAGTCTTGCACAAAGACGTAAAACTTGTGTATGTAGTATTTAACACATAGACGTTAAACAAGTGTTGGCTGAAAGGTTTTGCCTTCAGTCTAGGCTAGGAGTTCAGTTAGGCAGTAGGGTAAGTTCTAAGTTGAATGGGTTTGTACACGCTTTGTGTACATCAAAGTCTTCCAGTGTATCATACCCGAGGTGGTAGAAGAGGTGACGTAGGAGCAGTTGAAGTCTCCGAACATCCATAAACACATATTGTGTTATTTGTGTTTAACTGCTTGTTTTTTTTCTTAACTGATTTGACCAGTTCAACTGATATCAGTTCAGTTTTGTCCATAACTGAACTGATTTAAGCTAAAACTAATCACATGTAATTTTTCAGTTATTCAGTTGCACGAAATATAAAACTGATTAGTTTTCAAAAAAAAAAAAGATTATTTGGAGTATTTAAACCAAACTCGATCTAATTCATCTGTGTTTAAATTCTTAGAACACGAGCTATTGCAGTTTATTGAGAATATTGTGTTTGAAGCACCTTCAAAGGTGCCCAAACCGATCCATAAATTGGTATCAGAGCTAGCTGTTCTAAGAAGGACATCTGAAAGCTAATATTTTTAAAATATGTTTTAGAATGGAATTTAAAACGGCTTTCAAAACCCTCTTAAATTTTTTTGTGAGTTTGCCGTGGGAAGAGAGAAGGTTTTTTGCTCTGCAACTAACATTGTAGCCACTTCTCTCGACTCCGTAACTTTACTGTCTTAGCAGCTTGCAGGGTTCTGAGTTCAACTGACAGCAGAACAGCTAAACTGATATGTGGACAAGATTTCAGTTACAAGCCTACCAGTTCAGCTGGTCAACAGACGAAACCCAACTACTAGCTGAAACTGATGATTTAAGTGGAGCTTAATCATCAGAAGTACCGCCGCTTAACTGCTATATCAGAGTAGAGTAGATGATTAATGCGGTTCAGCATCAGTTTAGTCCAGTTTGAGTCAGCTTGACCAGTTAGCCAGCATAGAGATCAAGTCCAAGGCAAACTAGCTGCTTTTATGGCAAAAAGAGACTCACGATCGATGCAGCATTCAAAGAATTTAAGGCAGACAGTTGTTGGTATATCCAGTTTTATTATGTATAAATTAACTGATATTTGATGTTGTTTAATATTTGCCAAGTGTATTAGCATTTCCGTTACACTTGATGGTGTGCTTAATGTATAATATATGGGACACTTATTTGATTAAATAAACATCATGTTTATCCAGTTGGTTTGAATGTAAATGATATGATATTTTCATTTAATGTGTTGCCTAAACTGTTTGAATTTTAAATGATGCTAAAACTCATTGTTAAAAATGCGTAAATGATTATATTTTTAAGGGGATTTTTTAATTCATTTCTTGAGGGGGAGTTTTCTTTAATTATACCCTCGAACCAAAAAAAATGCTTTTAAATTGTTTTAATTCAGTTGTTGAGGGCGAGCTTTTAAAAAAAAATTGATTTTAAATATGTTATCCCTCAAATTGAAATTTATATTTTTAATCATTTTAAATGGTTTTTATTCTCACAAAGGGGGAAAATCAGTTAAATTTTAAAATTTTAAATTTTAAATCGCTTTAATTGTTCAAGTTTTGTGATCATAAAAAAGGAGGAGTTTTTTGGAACATTTCATGCTCGCAATCTTGCTTGATTTTGATGTTAACAAAAACTTGTTATTTTGTTACTAATGAACTTACCTAAGTGTGCAGTTAGCTGAATGTAGCTGAAGCTATCGAAGAATGCAAACTGAAAGTACCAACTGATTAATCGAACTGAGCCAGTTCAACTGATGAATCGTATACCAGTTCAACTGATTGTCCAGCTGGTAGGTGGTTCAGCAGAAAACCTTCAGAAGCCTGGCCAGATGATGAAGAGTTCAAATGATGAAGAGCCCAGATGACCAGTTTAACTGAATCAATGAAATCAGTTCCGTTGACAAGCCAACTGATTTCACCTCATCAGAACAAAACTAGTTCAACTGACCACTTCAGAACATCGTTAGGAATCAATCAGTTTGCAGAACACGACAAGCTTATTCAATAGAATCCACCTGTGCGCATTGAGGAAAAGCTTTTGTCCAGTCAAAGGACAATAATAGAAGTTGCAGTAGTGCTTAAAGCCAAAACATTCCAGAATGCCTGTCGGAAATTACAAGACAAATATCGAGAACAGATTCAAAATGCAACGGATACAATAATTGAATCTCATTGTACGATCAAGGTTCATGCCTATAAATAGAAGATGAAGATCAGTGAAGAAAAACGAAGAACAATAAGAGTGCGTGAAGAAGAAGGGCATGCTTAAAGTCTTATTAGATTACAAGAAGCAATCATCCCAGTTGTGAGGGAACACTTCAACGTGTTATCAGCTTAGATAGAAGCCATTTTCCCTCAGTGTTTGAGAACACCTTCCCAGTGTATTCATTGTTCAGTTCTCAGACACTCACACACTATCACTCACATATATCAGAAAGTAGAGCTTCAAATATTAGTTGAGTGAGTCTTTCACTAAGACGTAAAACTGATGTATGTAGTCTTTGACATATAGAGGTTAAACAAGTGTTGGCTAGAAGGTGTTGTCTTCAGTGTAGGCTAGGAGTTCAGTTCGGCATTAGGGTAAGTTCTAAGTTGAGTGGGTTTGTACATGCTTTTTATACATCAAAGTCTTCCAGTGTATCCGATCGGAGGTGGTAGAAGGGGTGACGTAGGAGCATTTGAAGTATCCGAACATCCATACACACATCTTGTGTTATTTCTGTTTAACTGCTTGTTTTTATTCTTATCTGATTTGATCAGTTCAATTCTGTCAATAACTGAACTGATATAAGTTAGAACTGATCTCATATAATTTTCAGTTATTCAGCTTCACAAGATATAAAACCAATTAGTTTTCTTGATGAAGGATTATTTCGAGTATTTTCCACTTGGTTTTAAACCAAACTCGATCTAATTCATCAGTGTTTACATTTTTAAAACACGAGCTATTGCATCTCATTGAGAACATTGTGTTTGAAGCACCTTCAAAGGTGCCCGATCGGATCCATCATATATAGTAATAATAAAAATAATTTTTAGTTTCAATGTTGAGTAAGGTGTCAGTAAAATGTAACTGAGACGCATTAGTTAATAATTTTTGAAAAATAACAATACTCTAGATTTTAATATTTATTATATTCAAATTACAGATTACAAAAAAATAATATATATAATTGTGTGTGTTTTCTAATAAAATAATTTCTAAAAATTTTATGAGAATATTATTAAAAGATATGGTTTGTATGGTGGTTAACATGTATGATTGAAAGAAGTTTTTTTGTGAAATATAATATATATACTCGCACATATTTTGTGAGTAAGTGGTGAGAAATGAGAAAACAATTAATAAACTTTTATTGATTATTAAAAATGGCTAATTACAAGAATATAAATCTCCTAAAAAATATTTAAATATAAAAAAGTAAAAACATAACGGACGGCAAAGTACTTTGTTCATTGTAATTTTTTTTAGATTTGATTGATGTACTATCAATGTGTTCCAATAAAAAAAATTTAAAAAATTTGTTTGTGTGGATAAGTTTCAAAGGTATTCGGAGGTATATGATTTATGTTATTGTAAAATTTTGCAATCACGTTAAAAAAAGGATAAAAAGTGAAAAAGAAAAAAGAGGATTTTTTTCTTTGTAAATTTTCTTATTTGTTTTCAATATTAGTTTATTTAATTGTCTGCTTCAATACTTAGCCCTTTTTAATGAGAGTTAATATTCATTCCAACTTCATGAGTGAAAATCAGCTATTCATTAAATATTTTGACTTGGAAGAATATAGAGTTGATGCTTTTACGATAATATTCTTGATATTATACATGTTATGGTGGGTGGTGTAAATTATTATTTTTTACTATATTATTATAAAAAATTTAGAAATTAATATATATATATATATATATATATATATATATATTTTCTTTATATGTTAAAACATGTATTTTAAAATTTAGGTTTCATTAAAATTATAAAATTATGTTATTTTTGTATTGTTTGGTTATATTTAAACGTCTTACTAAATATTTTTATTTTCAGGTTTTCTATATGTTGGTAAAATAATGATAACTCAAGCTACAAAATTCAAATTGAGGTGATTCAAACATAGATGGAATCCTTGAGAAAATATCTACAACTTTGCAGAAGACATGAATGCCTAAAAAAATCATTAAAATGATTGTGCATGCAAATATCAAAAGGATGACATATTTACTTTTACTATGACCAACTTATAGTAAAAAAATCATAATTATTTCAATATTTAACCAAATGAGGCAAACCAAAAGTCCAAATTCATCTACAGACAATTCCCTACATGTTTGCTGTTTTGAGCAAAGTCAAATTCGGAGATTAAAGTCAGGGATCATAGCATTCAAAGAAGGGCCATAAAATTGAGTTTGGAGGAGAAAAAAACTAATGTTACAACTACATGGCATTAATAAAATTTTTGAATTTTTCTCTCATTTGACCTAAAAATAGAGGTCTTGTGTTAGCCTAAGGAGTATCCTATCACATTGTAAAATAAAATGTGTGTGTATTAGTGTGGAAATAAAAGTTTTAAGTTTCAATATATTTTCTTTCATTTTCCCAACTATGAGTGATAATTTTAGTGTTGATCAAAAGTAAGCTCATGGAAAGCTAAATCTAATATATCAAGGTGAAGATGATGAATTATTGGTGAACTAAGATTGTTTATATTTTGTATATTCTTTATATATTTCTTTTCATTTCGCTAACTTCTTTTTATTGTAGGTATAAAAATGAATTATTTGTTGTTATCAATTTACATCAAATGCTTGATACCATTGAAGTGTTTTCTTGATTTGTTATTTAATTTTGATGCAATAAATATTTCATCAATATATATATAATTAAAACATACATTTCATTTTGACGATAGCGTGGCTTTGTCGGTTGTCTAAATGCAGTATTATGATTTAATACTAATATCTAACAACTAACATTGCAATTAAAATTTACTTTATTGTAACTGACTTTTATTTTCCCGCAACAAACTTTTATTTTTTCGCATCTAACTTTTACTTTACCGCAAATAACTTTTTTTTTTCGCATCTAACTTTTACTTTAACGCAACTAACTTATTAAATCATATATTTCATTTAGGCAATAGAGTGGCTCTGCCGATTGTTCTAAATGAAATATATGATTTAATTTAACATTTAATTTACGTAATTTTATATTTATACAGTCATATTTATAATCATAGGTACCATATATAAAATATCATATTTTTATAGTGAGAACTATATTATATCATGTATGTGTTTAATATTTAATTTTCTTGGAACTATTACTTATGGTGGTTTCCTTTGTTTTACTTTTAGTTAAACAATATTGCATAAACCAAGAATAAATCATTGTGCCTTGACAAAATTTATAATTTGTAAACTTTATTCATGCATTTGGTAATAATTTAAACTTAAAATAATCTCTCTGTAGATCGATCTCGTACTTACGAAATATATTACTTGCACACAACCTAAACTTGGGTGAATTATAATTTAAGTAGTAGCAGCAGCAAGAGGGCGAGAGCCAAATCTTTGTGTTGCACGTGTAGTGGAGGTCACACGATTTAGGTTCATGGCTCGATGGTTTTAAGGGGTTGTGCTTGTGTCATGGACAAGAAAGCGTCAAACCAGGGTCTTAATTGATGTCTAAGGGTCGAGTTTATGGCTGGGTTCGGGCTTGGTTCAAGTTGGCATCGATAGGAAGTCGCACGGAACGTATAAGTGCCATTGTGTCACTATTTGGGGCATCTTGTATTGTATGGTTTGTGGTGCATGGTACGGGGTTCGGGCATGGTTCGAGGCTGGTTTAAGGCCTTGGACAGTAGGTTGGATATGTTTTACGTGTGGGTCGAGACCCTAGTCGATTGGTACGTCCTAAGTGGTTCTATTTAATTCAAGAGTCTTATGTGTCCGAATGCACTTTAGGGGCTGTTTTTTGTATAAATTTTTGGATTTTATGGAAACATGTCCAAGGACGATCCAACGAGGTTCACGATGTTCATAAGTGTGTATGACATGCAAAATAATTATTTTTCAGGTATGCGATTTGTCTTGTGGCCAAATTATGTTATGGGTTTGGAAGCCGGAGAACGTGTCCGGGGACTTCTCTAACCTCTTCGGATGAAATATGTTATGCTAGGCAGTGGCCACTTACAGTGAACAAAACTCTACGCAAAATGATTTACGATAACAATTACTTTGATGAGCATTAAAATATGATTTTATGAAAAATTTATGTAGGAAAGTCGCGTTATACATATTTATGCTTATATTATGCTATGTATAAGTTATGTTTAAACTGCATGAATTTTTATTACGTATTATTTGTTATCACGGTTTATGCATGCTGAGTCTTTCAGGCTTACTATACTTGATCGATGCAGATGATGTTGTTGAGGAGACGGGAGGTGGTGAGCAATGCGCAGTCTCGGTCCAGTGGCAGTGCAAACCCGAGGACCTTGTAGTTCACGACATTTTATTATGCATGTTTAAAACTATTTACTTTAATTTTATTGCACTGGTTTCGGGTGAGTAGTAAGCTGAGGTTTTTTACGTTATGTTCGAATTTTTTAAAATTATGGTGATTGTTTTTAACTTGGAATTTTATGGTTTTGGTATTTAAAATTATGTCGAATTTTAATATTAACTTTATTTTTAGTATGAGTGGTGACCGTTATTTTATTTTAAGAGTTATGCTTATAATAAATTATTTAATAAGAAAATTTCAAATTTTTCCGCAAATATTAAAGTAGTATTATTTTTAAGTAACGGGTCGTCACAATTTAGGGATCTTTTCGAGATTATTTGTGTCTTCTGGATGGGAATTAATTTGATCTGTCAGATCTTGATCTAATGGTATAGATGACACCTCATTTGGTGAGCCACAAATATTGAATCAAATCCCATAATCAGATGCAATATGGAGCATTCATTAGAATTGGACAATTAAAATTGGACGATCCAGATCGCAACTCTTCAGTTCATCACAATATTTGGATACAACCCTAAATCCATCATATCATATCTCAATCGTCAGTCTTGATCTAATGGTCCATATTTAACTTCCTTGATTTAGATTAATCCAACCTATCTGATCATCATCCAATAATCCTAATCTCACCCACTCTTGAATCACCAAACATCTTCAATGTTACCCTTAAGATCATGATCCAACATCTTGTAACCTTTACAATCTCATTTGTCCTGGTGGCACACAATCACTTGCCACATCACTCAATTATTGTCATATGCATGCAGACTAGACCTTTTGCCACGTCCTCTTCATCGAGTAAGTGCGAAGTGCAAAGTGCGTCATCAATGCACCTTTTGCGTCCATGCACGTATGCAGACTTGGGTTTGGTCAGTGCGTTGTAACTACCTCACCCTCGATTGATTTTGACATGGCTTGACTTGAAATAACTTATTAACTTCATTACATAATTGTATATAAAGAATACTTATTTGTATTTTTTATAAAAAATAAAATTTGATTAAATTTCGAAATTTAATGGCCCCAAATCCCATTTTTCCAACAGAAATCGTCTCTGAAAAAAACCAGAATAGTTGAGGTTCAAACTGCTTGAAAGATGCTCTATTTGTGTTTTCTAGTATCTCGTGTGATTTTAGGCACTGTTTTATTATCATATAGGTAATGACTTCTCATTCAAGGTATATAGTTGTTTGGGCTAAAAATAATTTTACGACAAACCCAATTTAACTACAAGCCCAATTAAATTACAAGCCCAATTAATTACAAGCCCAATTAAATTATGGGCCCGTCAAATGTATCGGACTAATTTCTACCAAGTCCAACCAACCACAGAGCGCTGAAGATGGGAAATATCGTGGGAGACAGGAACAAATCGTGAGAAAGTAATGGGAAAAATCGTGGGCTCATGGGGGAGTGGAGAGAAAAACGGAACAGCGCTGGGAGAAAAAGACATCGGCAAACACTGAACAAAAGAACACAACTCTCAACACGCACAAAATCTGGAAATACTCTCTACTAAATTTCAATCTTCAATCAATAGTCTTCAAGTTTTTTCCAGTATATTTCTAGCACTCTACATTTTCTCGTTTTAGATTTCAGCAACAAGTTATTATATTTTTCATTTCTTTGATGAATTCCTACAGTTTTGTAAATTCAAAATCATGCTAGGGTTTATTTCCATCAATTTCCAATAGTATTCTTTATTTTGGCATTGCATTTGTTTTAGGAGATTAGAACCAACGGTCAAATTTAGAGTTCACGTCGCTTGAATATTTAGAAGTTAGATTTTATCATCACACAAGTTGGTGCAACTTCGTACCTGGCACGCCCGCAAATCTCAAATATTGTGCAAACATATTTTTGGCACGTCCGGTGGGACCATCACTATATTGCCAAAGAGAAAAGAAAGCGTCAATCAAGGGGATAACCCTGTATTCAAGGGATTATAGAGTCCATGATTTCATCTTGTACTCTGGGGAGGATGGCCAGTCCAGCATGGAACACATAGCCAGATTTATCATCCAGTGCGGAGAAATAGCCAACTTAGATAACTTCAACAATTTAAAGTTGCGCCTATTCCCAAATTCTCTCACTGGGACTGCATTTGCTTGGATATGCCTCACTCCCCAGAAATTCAGTGATGAATTGGCAAGAGATGGAAAGACAATTTCACATTCAATTCTATAGAACAAAGCCAGAAGTGTGCATTGCCGATTTATCCAGAGTCACCCAAAAGAAAGAGAATCTGTGGAATATTTCATAGACAGGTTCAAAAAGATAAAGAATAGGTGCAAGGTATTCCTACCTGAGATCGAGTTCGTGAAGAATGGCACAAAAGAGGCTGGATTTTGAATTAAGGAGGAAATTCCAAGGTATGGAGTTCAGATATTTCTTTGAGCTAGCTGCCAAAGTAGCTGAATACGAAGAACTACTGCGGGAAGAATCATACAAGAAGAAAACTGCTATGGGTCTTATTATCAGGAAGGTGGAAGACGTGGCATTGGCAGAAATTCAATCAGCTGGTTCTTGCACAGTTCCCCTGCAAAGAAGCCAGCAGAAATTGAAAAGAAGAACAACTCCCAACTCCCCAAAGACATGCAGTATATACATTTGATGTGTCAAAGACCGAGGAAGTTTTTGATTTCTTGGTAAAAGAAAAATTCATCACTTTTCCACCTGATCACAGGGTGCCATCCACAGAAGAGCTGGAAGGACGAGAGTATTGTAAGTACCACAACTCCTACAATCATGCTACTAACTCTTGTTGGGCGTTCAAGAACATTTTGCAGGACAGAATTAACAAGGGGAGTCGTGAAGTTTCCTAACAAATAGGAGTCTATGGCGGTGGATGATGATCCTTTTCCCCCAGTAGCTTTGGTCAATGTGAATGTGATAGATTTGAGGGATCTTAAATGAGAAAAGAAGCCGATCATTTGCAGTGAAAGAGCGGATAGTTAAGAAATGCTGGATCCCAAAGGGTCAACTGTATGAAGTTACTGGAGGGTATAATACCGATCGCCTAAGAACATTTCAGCAGCGTTTAACTAGGAATGTTGCCGAATCCGCGGCCTCTAGGCCGAGGAACCAACATTTCCTTGAAAAATCAGTGCGTGAGAATCAAAAGTTCAGAGGGGAATCATCTCATGATCAGAACCAAAGGTACTCGGACAGGAGAAATACATATGAAGTTGAGTCACGAAGGGTGGAAACCAGGAAAGTATCAGCTGATCAAGGCAGAGAGCGGCATGTATATAAAATCTCAAAAGGAAAAATGATTGAGAGCAGGAGAGCAAAGCCCAGATACGTCCTTCCAGCTAGAGGGGAGTTCAGTGAGTCTTTGAGAGTGGTCCAACACAAAACGTTCCCTAGGCCACCGACTAGGACTCAGAAGAGACGGCTGTTGAGAGAAAGAGCTATTGCAAGGAGAGAAGAGTCAGCTAAATTGAGAAAGGAACCCACAATTGACAGTCCAGTAATCAGAGATCAGGTGGGGAGTAAGTCCAAGTTTGGAAGATCGGCTACTGAGGATAAGTTCGTAGACGACGATGATGATCTGTTAAGTGAGGAGGATGATCAAAGAGGAAAAACAATCAATTTTTGTGTGGGAGAGCTTCACATCACTGTGGATTGTGCCACAGGAGTGGTGATACTACCCGTAGAGATTTAAAATGATGGAAGAAGAGGATGGGGAGTTGATGCCCAAGGAATCAGTGCAAAAGAAAAGAGCATGCAAATAAGCCTAAACAAGTTATACTTGAGAAACCTACACCGGCCATGACCAAGCACATAAGGCCGTTGTACATCAAAGCCCACGTGAATGAGAAGCCAGTGTCTAAGGTCTTGATTGACAATGGCTCAGCTGTGAATGTTCTTCCAGTAAGGATGTTAAGAAATATGGGCAAAACTGAAGAAGATTTGATCCCTACTGAGGTTTCTGTTGCTGCGTTTACCAGGGAAACCACCAAGACCATTGTAGTACTCCTCGCTGATGTTACTGTACGGAGCATGTCGTCTTTATGTGCATTTTTTGTGGTGAAGCTCCTCCGCCAACTTCCAAGCATTGTTAGGCAGAGATTGGATCCATGCAAACCAGTGCATCCCATCCTCAATGCACCAACTGTTGTTATTTTGGAAAGGGGATGATATGGAGGTTGTAGAAGCGGATGGACAGTCGTTCCAAACAAGTGCAAGTGCAGTGGAGGCCAGATATTACAATGGGGATTTTGGGCCTATCAAAATTCGTAGCAGTAGCAAGAAAGAAAATCCATTGTACATGCAAACACCAACTCCAAGCTCGGTGTTGGAAAGAATCATCAAGCCTATTGTTATCGTACAGCCTAGGCCGATAATTCAACCGCTGATTGAGGAGGTTGATGATTGATTTGAACCAAAAAAGAAAAGAGGTAGCTGCAACCTCTATATTGAAGGCACATGTGCAGTAGGTACTGAACAAATTAGAAGAGGAGGAACCATGGGACACCTATGAAACTTGAGGTTGTCCAAGAAAAAGAATACGAAGAGGATGAACTCCAAGTTGATAAATTTTTTATGGTGCTATCTCAAATGGAAGATGGCCAACACGAAGTACAAGACCCGTTGGAAGAAATTAACTTGGGGGAGCTTGAGAATCCAAAAGTGGTATATGTAAGCTAGCTAATGGAAGAGCAGTTGAAACAAGATTTGATCAGTACGTTGAAGGAGTACAAAGACTGTTTTGCATGGAGTTATGATGACATGCCAGGGTTGGACCTGGAAATTGGTCGAACACCGACTTCCACTCAAAGAAGGTTTCAAACCATTTCAACAGCCATCTCGTCGCATGTCAAAAGAAGTCGAGTTGAAAGTGAAAGAAGAAGTGGAGAAATTGTTAAAGGCCAAGTTTATAAAACCAATCAGATATACCGAATGGCTTTCGAATATTGTGCCAGTCATGAAAAAGAATGGCAAGGTCAGAATATGCATCGACTTCCGAGACTTGAACTGTGCAACTCCCAAAGATTTATATGTGATGCCAATACCTGATATGTTGATTGATTCTGTGGCTAGGCATGAGTTGTTATCCTTCATGGATGGATTCTCAGGTTACAATCAGATCAAAATAGCAGAAACTGACACTCACAAAACTGCATTCAGATGTCCAGGAGCTGTTGGTACGTTTGAATGGCTTGTTATGCCATTCGGGCTAAAAAACGCAGGAGCCACATATCAAAGGGCTATGAACTTGATCTTTCGAGATATGATAGGACATCATATTGAAGTATATATAGACGATATTGTTGTGAAATCTAAACAAGCTGTTGATCACATTGAACACTTGAGGAAGAGTTTCCAAAGAATGAGGCAACATGAGTTGAAGTTAAATCCATTGAAATGTGCCTTTGGCGTGAAAGCAGTAATCTTTTTGGGATTTCTGGTGCATCAAAGGGGAGTCGAAGTGGATAAAAACAAAGCGAAGGCTATCATGGAGGCAAATCCGCCTAGGAACAAGAAAGAGTTACAACGTTTCCTTGGGAAAGTGAATTACTTGAGACGTTTCATTTCTAACCTTGCAGGGAAGACGAAGGAATTTTCACAGTTGTTGAAGCTCAAAGACAGCAGGGAGTTCGAATGGGAAAAGTCGCATCAGAACGCTTTTGATGTGATCAAGAGATATTTATCTAACCCACATGTTCTTATGCCTCCCAGGTATGGAATGCCCCTTAAATTATACATATCTGCTGCTCATGAATCAATTGGATGTCTACTAGTTCAAAATAATCATGAAGGAAATGAACAAGCCATCTATTATTTGAGTAGATTCCTTACTCCAGTAGAGGTGAAATACTCTGTAATTGAGAAGTTGTGCTTAACACTGTATTATGCTTGTACTAAGTTAAGACATTATTTGATTCAATCAAGAGTGCTTGTGGTAGCTAAAACCGATTTGATTAAATATATGCTCAATTGACACATCCTCTCCGGGCGGATTGGTAAATGGTCTTTAGCATTAGCCGAGTTTACATTGACCTACTACCCCCAAAAATCAGTAAAAGGCAAAGCTATAGCCGATTTTTTAGCTGATTATCCTTCACATGATGAGTCTATTGGAGAGCAGGTTTGTTTTCCAGTTTGTGGAGTGGATGTCCGACCATGGGAGTTGAAGTTCAATGGATCAAGTATAGAAACAACAGCAGGAGCTGATATTGTGATCACCTCCCCAAGAGGTGTGAAAACCGTTCTATCTTTTAATTTGGATTTTCCATGCACCAACAATCATGCAGGAATACGAAGCATTGGTCATTGGATTGGAAATTCTGAAAGATTTAGGGGCAAAAGAATTGTTAATATCATGGGATTCTCAGCTGGTACTCAAACAGCTGTCAGGGGAGTTCAAATGCACAAGTTTGTCCTTGGCTCCATACTATACTGCGGCATCCCAAGCTCCTAGATGATTTTGAAGAAGTGTCATTAGTACACGTCCCAAGACAAGAAAATTGGGAGGCAGACGAGTTGGCACAAGTTGCTTCGGGATTGAAGATGTCTCCAGAACTTACGCACAGGCTGGTGTTGATTAAGAAGAAAAACCACCCTTCAATTCAGCAAAGAGAGATTCAGGTAGACACGCTCAACTTGGATATTAACTTAGCTGGTGACTGGAGGGATGACATAAAACAGGTGCTAGAATCAACTAGGAGAGATATTCAACATGGTTTAAAAATGAGAGCTCTTAATTATGTCTTAGTGGAGGGAGATTGTACAGGAAAGGTTTAGATGGTCTGCTCCTCCGGTGCATAGGTTTCCCAGAAGCATTGGAGATCATGAAGCAAGTTCATGAGGGAGTGTGTGGAGCGCATCAATCTGGAATAAAGATGAGATGGTTGATAAGGAGGTATGGCTACTATTGGCCATCCATCCTGAAAGATTGCATCAAATATGCTTAAGGATGCCAGCCATGTCAGAAACATGGGAACATCCAAAGAATTCCGACGGACGAGCTCCACAACGTTGTCAAACCATGGCCGTTCAAGGGTTGGGCCATGGACCTAATCGGGAAAATCTACCCGGCATCATCTAAAGGCCACTCATTCATCCTTGTGGCCACAGATTTTTTCACCAAATGAGTAGAGGCAGTGCCTTTGAAGAAAGCAGAACAAGGGGATGTCATTAACTTAGTGAAAGAGAATATTATTCATAGATTTGGAATTCCAGAGTCCCTGATATGTTCACTGGTTCAGATATGAAGGAATTCGCAGAAGACTATGGAATCAAATTGAGAAATTCATCCCCTCATTACCCACAATCCAACGGACAAGCCGAAGCATCGAACAAAATTTTAATAAAGATTTTACAGAAAATGAGGAAAGAAAATCCTAGGGATTGGCCACGGTTATTACCAGAAATTTTGTGGGCATACAGAACATCCAAGAGGAGTGCCACTGGAGTGAGCCCTTTTTCCCTTACCTTTGGCCACGATGCAGTGCTCCCGTTGGAGATTATGGTGCCATCAATGCGAGTGGCAAGACAAAATGAACTTTCCCTGGAAAATTATAATGAAGCAATGATCATGGAGTTAGAAGAACTGGATGAGTTGAGAATCCAAGCGTACAATGCTATGCTGTTACAGAAACAGAAAGTTGCAAGAATCTACAACAAAAGGGTTAACAAGAAAAGCTTCCATGAAGGGGAAATAGTGTGGAAGGCTATATTGCCTATAGGAACAAAGGATAGGGAGCTGGGCAAGTGGTCTCCCAATTGAGAGGGACCATTCAAAGTATATAAGGTGTTAGACGGAAATGCATATTGGCTATCAAGTCTAGATGGCCATCCACACAAACTATGGTTCCTGAGCCATCGTGAAATTCTCGGTAACCACAACTTAGGGGGAATGATTGTGAAGGATAGGCGAGCACGCTCCAAGAATCGGCGATCTTCCAAGGGCAGCTGGGGATGGTGAACGAGAACGGCGTGGGAGAAGCGACAACAAAGAACGGGTTGAAGGAACTTGGGGCTCGCCGCGGCTGATGACTGGGGCTGGCGAAGCAGTGAGTTTCTTTGATGGGAATAGGCGGATGAAAGCAGCGAGAGGAAGAAGACGGGGAGCAGGCGCGATTCAGATGGGGGAGGAAATTCAAAAGACGATTAGAAAATTCAAGGTCCAGAGAAAATAAGTCCGAGTGTTTAGCCATTTATGCAAGCCCAATTCATAAATTATTTGTGGGATAATGCCTATAGAGGAGTTGAAAATTGGCTTACATACAAGCATTTTGGCCCAATGGGCCAATGCTTGTGGGGGGCAATTGTTTAGGCTAAAAATAATTTAACGACAAAGCCAATTTAACTACAAGCCCAATTAAATTATGGGCCCGTCAAATGTATCGACTAATTTCTACCAAGTCCAACCAACCACAGAGCACTGAAGATGGGAAAGATCGTGGGAGACAGGAACAGATCGTGAGAAAGTAATGGGAAAAATCGTGGGCTCATGGGGGAGTGGAGAGAAACGGAACAGCGCTGGGAGAAAAAGACATCGGCAAACACTGAACAAAAGAACACAACTCTCAACACGCACAAAATCTACAAATACTCTCTACTAAATTTCAATCTTCAATCAATAGTCTTCAAGTTTTTTCCAGTATATTTCTAGCACTCTACGTTTTCTCGTTTTAGATTTCAGCAACAAGTTATTATATTTTTCATGTCTTTGATGAATTCCTACAGTTTTGTAAATTCAAAATCATGCTAGGGGGTTTATTTCCATCAATTTCCAATAGTTTTCTTTATTTTTGCATTGTATTTGTTTTAGGAGATTAGAACCGACGGTCGAATTTAGAGTTCACGTCGCTTGAATATTTAGAAGTTAGATTTTATCATTTTCACACAAGTTGGTGCAACTTCGCACCTGGCACGCCCGAAAATCTCAAATATTATGCAAACAATAGTAAAAGTACTCTGTTTTTATTTTGGTCAATTCTCAAGTCTTCAAATATTAAGTTTCTAAAAATCTTCCATGAATTCACTAGTTTTGTTGAATTGCGTTATGGTTTTTAATGGTTTCAGTTCCAATCCCACTGTTTGAGCCGATTAAAAAAATAATACAACTCGTGAAATAATTAAATCGGTTAGAATTTATTATTCAACTATTATACCATGAAGCAATATAAATAAAAATATGGTTATAAATCAAGTAGTTTAATTCTAAAATTTAGATTATCTATATTGATGGGTTACAGTCCAATTTGATTATTTATTTGATTATTTAGTCCTCTTCATCTACAAAGTTCAAGTCTGCTAGATACTTTAAAAAAATCTATAAATATAAGAATTATCTATCCAAGGTACATTTTCATTTTTCTATTTGAGCTATCCAACTTTCAGAAAATATATGTAAATTATTTTCTGACTTGATTATTAGGGTATCTACGTCAAACAACCCCCGAGCCTCTGACAATTATTTGTGACGTATGTGACAACCCACGAAGTTTATTGTTTACCGACTGTTGGAAATTTTAATAAAAATTTAAAGGATTGAATAAAAAATTGTGTCTCATGAATGTGGGAGTGTCTTTTGGCTCTCCACATTCTTGAGTTAATTGAAGAGTTTTGGCTCTTCATATTCTTGAGTTAATGGGAAGATTAATTGAGCTAATTAATCGTTCATGACTCTTGGTGTGCATTTTGGGGCTTATAAATAGTGGGTTCATTTTCTCATTTCAAGCACATGAAAATCTTTTCTCTTTCAAGTATTCTCTTGCATTTCATATTGTTAGCTTTTCATTTGGCCTCCGTTAAATCTCGGTGATAAAGTAAAGGTACGTTTTCAGTTCGCCGTAGTAGTGTCTCGTGCTAAGTCACTGCTGATTGTTCCATTGTATCCTGGGAACAGAACGTCCGCTGAAGCCTCGAAGCACATATCGGAGGGGGCAAATCTGTTTTAGGGACACTGTAATTTGTACAGGCCTCGATTTGGTTTACTTCATTTATAGCGTTTCTCTACTGTTTTCTCTTTACTATATTTCTCGCTGGTTTTATTGATAAAACCATTTCTGTACTGTACCATTTGATATATATTGTGCAACAAACTTAAAACAGATTTCTCATTACGTGGTTTGTTTCAGATATGGCTACTGAAACCAGCGTGCAAAGGGAAACTGGTTATGTTTTCCCTACTGTGGCTCAAGTTGTCCCTCATGTTACCCCACGTACTGTTGCAATTGCTGTCCCAGCCAGTCACAGGTGAAAAGCCTGAAAAGTTCACTGGTGTGGACTTCAAAAGGTGGCAGCAAAAGATGATGTTCTACTTGACGATGCTGAACCTGGCTAGATTCTTGTCTGAGGATGCTCCTAAACTCACAGAGGGTGAGGGAGATGTTGAATCTGTTAGTGCTGTGGAGGCATGGAATCATTATGATTTCTTATGCTGAAACTATGTACTAAATGGATTGGCCGATTCGCTCTACGACGTATTTTGCGAAAAGAAAACGGCTAAAAAGCTGTGGTAATCCCTTCACAGAAAGTACAAAACCGAGGATGCCGGAGCCAAGAAGTTTCTTGTTGGCTGCTTTTCTAGACTTTAAAATGGTGGATTCAAAGCCGGTTATTAGCCAAGTTCAAGAACTCCAAGTGATTCTTCACGAGATTCATGGTGAGGGGATGACTTTGAGCGAATCATTCCAAGTGGCTGGTATTGTTGAAAAGCTACCACCAGCTTGGAAAAATTTCAAAAATTATTTGAAGCACAAGCGCAAGGAGATGAATGTTGAAGAGCTCATTGTTCGACTTCGCATCGAGGAAGACAACAAGAGTTCGGAAAAACGATTGTTTTCTCCTGTTGCCGCTAAGGCAAATGTAGTCGAGCATTGTCAAAGCTCGAAAAAGAAAAATTTATTCTCCTCCAACAAAAGGTTGAACATGGGACCCAAGGAAGGCATTTCGAAGAAAAAGTTCTCCGAAAAATGCTACAACTGTGATGGCATGGGTCACAAGGCATCTGAATGTAAGAAGCCAAAGAGAAACCGAGAGGTAAATGTGGTAGAGAACATTTCTCAGGAGGTTTCTAACATGAATCTCTGTGCTGTAATATCAGAAGTCAATCTGGTGGGTTCAAACCCAAGGGAGTGGTGGATCGACACTGGTTTCACTCGCCATGTTTGCTCCGACAAGGAGATGTTTGCTACTCTTGAGAAATCTATGAATGGAGAAAAGCTATTCATGGGAAATTCCGCCACTTCTGATATCAAGGGTCAAGGAAAATTTGTCCTAAAGATGACATCTGGAAAAGAACTAACTCTGAACAATGTGCTGTATGTACCGGACATCCGTAAGAACTTGGTGTCCGGGTCGATTCTTAACAAGCATGGTTTCCGCATTGTCTTCGAGTCAGATAAGGTGGTTTTTTCGAAAATTGGAATGTTTGTTGGCAAAGGGTATGTTTGTAATGGTTTATTCAAACTCAATGTAATGGCTATTAAGCCTGTGATGAATAAAGTTAATACTTTTGCTTACTTGCTTGTGTCTTCTTGTTTATGGCATGGTAGACTTGGACACGTTAATTACGATACAATTCTTAGACTAATTAACATGAAAAGCATTCATGCATTCCAAATTGATAAACAACACAAATGTGAAACTTGTGTTGAGGCAAAACTAACAAGATCATCTTTTCGAACTATTGAAAGAAATAGTGAACCACTTGATCTAATTCACAGTGATATATGTGATCTAAAAAGTATGCAAACTCGTGGTGGAAATAAATACTTCATTACTTTTGTTGACGATAAGCACAAAATTTTGTTATGTTTATCTTCTTAAAAGTAAGGATGAAGCTATTGACAAATTTTTCCAATATAAGAGTGAAGTTGAAAACCAACTTAGCAAGAAAATTAAGGTGCTAAGAAGCGATCATGGAGGTGAATATGAATCACCATTTGCTGAGTTTTGTGCTCAACACGGTATCAAACACGAAAGAACT
Source organism: Primulina tabacum (assembly GCF_025594145.1). Taxonomy (NCBI): domain Eukaryota; kingdom Viridiplantae; phylum Streptophyta; class Magnoliopsida; order Lamiales; family Gesneriaceae; genus Primulina; species Primulina tabacum. The sequence goes on from NC_134563.1 coordinate 29,036,909, forward strand.
GCACCTTATTCTCCTCAGCAAAATGGCATTGCAGAGAGAAAGAATCGCACCTTGAAAGAAATGATGAATGCATTGTTATTAAATTCTGGTTTACCACAGAACATGTGGGGGGAAGATGTTCTAACAGCAAATTACCTTTTAAATAAGGTGCCCTGAAAGAAGCAAGATAAAAGTCCATATGAGTTAAGGAAAGGTAGAAGTCCTTCCTACCAATACTTGCGAGTGTGGGGGTGTCTTACCAAAGTTGCAGTATCCACTCTAAAGAAAGTAAAGATAGGACCAAAAACTGTTGATTGTATTTTCATTGGATATGCTCAAAACAGTAGCGCGTATCATTTTCTCGTACATGAATATCAAATACCTGATATTCACAAGAATACGATAATGGAATCAAGAAATGCTTCGTTCTTTGAACACATGTTTCCATGCAAATCTAAGAAAGAATCAAGTTCATCCAAAAGATTATATGAGACAATTGAAAAGAAACAATTGCTTGATCAAGATATTGAACCTAGATGTAGCAAGAGAGCTAGGACCGAGAAATCTTTTGGTCCGGATTTCATTACTTTCATGATGAAAAGTGAACCTCAAAGCTTCAAGGAAGCAATGATTTCATCTGAGGGACCTTTATAGAAAGAGGCTATAAATTCCGAAATGGATTCCATTTTACAAAATCATACGTGAGAATTAGTAAATCTTCCTCCGATAAGCAAACCACTAGGCTGTAAATGGGTTTTCAAAAGGAAAATGAAATCAGATGGAACCATAAATAAGTATATAGCCAGATTGGTAATTAAAGGTTACCATCAACGTGAAGGGCTTGATTACTTTGACACATATTCTCCTGTATCGAGAATAACCTCAATTCGTGTGATACTTGTGATTGCCGTCTTGCGGAATCTTGAAGCATACCAAATAGACGTAAAGACAACTTTTCTAAATGGAGATTTAGAAGAGAAAATTTACATGGAACAACCTGAGTGATTTTCTGCGACTGGGAAAGAAAATAAGGTATGTAAACTGGTGAAGTCTTTGTATAGCTTAAAACAAGCACCAAAGCAATGGCACGAAAATTTTGATAAAGCCATGATGAAAAGTGGATTTAAATTCAGTGAATGTGACAAATGTGTATACATAAAGAACACTGAAATTGGATATGTCATTTTATGTCTTTACGTAGATGACATACTTATCGTTGGTAGTAATGATAAGATGATTAAATCCACAAAGAAATTATTGAACTCAAGATTTGACATTAAAGATTTGGGTTTAGCCGATGTAATCCTTGGAATTAAAATTCATAGAACATCAGAAGGGCTAGTCGTAAGTCTTTGAGAAATTCAATAAGGATGACTCTGTATTGGCTAGAACCCCAATAGATATCAGTCATCATCTATCAAAGAATCGAGGTGAGAGTATGTCTCAATTAGAATATTCTCGAGTCATTGGAAGTCTGATGTATTTAATGAGTTGTACAAGAGTAGACATAGCTTATGCAGTAAGCAAATTGAGTAGATTCACGATTAATCCAGGAGTTGAACACTGGAAAATAATTATCAGATTGCTAAGATATTTAAGGTACACTCGTGATCATGAGCTACACTATACCAGATATCCTTCTGTTATTGAAGGATACAGTGATGCAAATTGGATATCTGATATGAAAGACTCAAAATCTACAAGTGGATTTGTATTCACTTTAGGAGGTGCAGCAATTCCGTGGAAATCTTCTAAACAAACTGTAATAGCCAGATCCACAATGACATCTGAGTTTATAGCTCTTGACAAGTGTGCTGAAGAGGCTGAATGGCTATGTCACTTCTTAGAAGATGTTCCAGGATGAGAAAAACCAGTGCCGGCTATATGCATACATTGTGATAGCCAATCTGCAATTGGGAGGGCACAAAATAAAATGTATAATGGTAAGTCTAGGCATATACGTCGTAGAAACAATACCATCAGACAACTACTCTCAACTGGAGTTATCTCTGTTGACTATGTAAAGTCAAATGATAATATAGCGGATCCGCTAACCAAGGGGTTAAACAGAGAGTTAGTTGCGAAATCGTCAAGGGGAATGAGGGCTCAAGCCTATAGAATAAATTGGTGCGAAGTAAAACCCAACTTACGCTGACTGGAGATCCCCAAAAACTAGGTTCAATGGGACAACCTAATCGCACTAATTTGGAGAATCACTGTGGGGGTTATCCCTAGTCCATTCCTATTATGAAACAGTGAATGTTGAGGATAAGCTTACGGCTTTTAATGATTCTGACGAGATAAATATAGAATCACCTATGTGAGAGAGAAGTGGGGCCGCTTCTAAGGAATTGCTAGGCTCAATTTTAGACCCTCTCGCAGAATCAGGCGTGTGTTCATGGCCAAAACGAACACGATCATGAGAACTGGATAGTATCATGGAGAGTCTTGTGTGAAGTATATCTTAATTTACATAAACGGCAGAACAGTTCAAGGACAACATGTCTACTGGTCAGCTAGTAAAGCAAATATATTTCATGAGGGAAGGTTCAAGGGGTAACACTTACCTATCCTATGCAGGATTCAACTGTAGAACTTTGTCACCAAGATTTGTATCAATTTTCATTCATGTGCGGGATTGTTGGAAATTTTAATAAAAATTTAAAGGTTGAATAAAAAATTGTGTCTCATGAATGTTAGAGTGTCTTTTGGCTCTCACATTCTTGAGTTAATTGAAGAGTTTTGACTCTTCATATTCTTGAGTTAATGAGAAGATTAATTGAGTTAATTAATCTTCCATGATTCTTGGTAGTGCATTTTGGGGTTTATAAATAGTGGGTTCATTTCCTCATTTTAAGTACATGAAAATCTTTTCTCTTTCAAGTATTCTCTTGCATTTCATATTGTTAGCTTTTCATTTGGCCTCCGTTAAATCTCGGTGATAAAGTAAAGGTACGTTTTCAGTTCGCCGTAGTAGTGTCTCGTACTAAGTCACTGCTGGTTGTTCCGTTGTATCCTGGGAAACAGACCGTCCGTTGAAGCCTCGAAGCACATACCGGAGGGGGCGAATATGTTTTAAGGACACTGTACTTTGTACAGGCCTCGGTTTGATTTACTTCATTTATAGCATTTCTCTACTGTTTTCATTTTACTATATTGCTCGCTGGTTTTATTGATAAAACCATTTCTGTACTGTACCATTTGATATATATTGTGCAACACCGACTACTTGCACTTAGTTGGATATTCTTACTCCGGTCTACGACTACTACTTTGAAATGTTAATGAGCCACCCAAATCTTCCAACTCCGATTTACGTAATTTAAACAATTACATTTTCGGTTACATCATATATAATTATATACTAAATTATCTTATGATTTGATAATATTTTTTTTTGTTTCGCCTAAACCAGAGACCAAATGTGAACTTCTCGATTTTGATTCAGAGGATGTTTTGTTGGAGCTTATAAGCTCTTTAAATTTGTTTAGCGAAAATTTGGTAAAATAATTAATAAGCAGTCAAAATAAACTGTTTGACAGTTTATACGCCATTATTTAAAAAGCTGGGGTAACCCTTTTTTCTAAAAAAATATCTTATTTTAACATTTTACTGATCTAAAATAGTCTTGTATATTTTCATAAATCACCACCATGTCCTCCACCTCTTAAATATATTTTTTTTTAAAAAAAAGAAATTTCCAAAAAATATCAATTTTCTAAATTAAAATATGAATTTTTTTTTGGGGGGTAAAAGAGGTTTAACATTTATGATTAAATCCTAAAACTATTTTAAATAAATCTAATCAAACAACTGAATCGATTTGACTGTTCCCATTTCGGAGCCACATTGTTCGACTGAAGAAAGTTTTAGGCCCGATGGATATGATTTTCTAGAAACTGCTAGAAAACGTACCTTCTACCCGTTTCCTCTGGAGATTTCACCTTTCTTCCAGACACATCCACCATATCTAATATACAGACGGCTCAACAAATCTACGATTGTATCAGAAAATTTTCAGAAATTTATTCCGAGTCCCGCATTTTCCAAATCAGTGACAAGATTCGACATGGATATAAGGTTTCTTGGATTCGACTCCCCACTTTTCAACTTGTTTGATGCTTCTGAGGATTCTGATGGCAAAAAATCCATCGGTGCACCCACCAGGACCTACTTTCGCGACGCCAAGGCCATGGCAGCGACGCCAGCGGATATCAAGGAGTACCCGAAATCATACGAGTTTGTGATCGATATGCCGGGCCTCAAATCAGGTGATATCAAAGTGCAGGTGGAGGATGGGAATGTGCTGCTGATCAGTGGCGAGCGTAAGAGAGAAGATGTGAAGGAAGGTGAGAAATACGTGAGAATGGAACGGAGGGTTGGGAAGTTCATGAGGAAATTCGTGTTGCCGGAGAACGCTAATATCAACGCAATCAAGGCGGTGTGTCAAGATGGTGTGCTAACTGTGACGGTGGAGAAACTGCCGCCACCGGAGCCGAAAAAGCCCAAGACTATCGAGGTTCAAATCGCTTGACAAAAGCTCTGCTATGCGTTGTTACTTGTTTTCCTGCGTGATTTTAAATAAAGTTCTGTCTTTGTAATGGGTCTCAAGAATGGTGTCTGCCTTGTTCTTGACTTGTGTGCAATGGTTTGCAGAATCTATAAAATGTTTTCTTGATTTTCAACTGTGCATGGTACATATTCTTACAATTCGAACTCACAAATTATCATTGCAAAGCTCTGTGAAGAGTCTGAATCCAACGTCGGAGTAGAATAGATTTCGTATTTGATTTCAAACAACAATTGGCCAATTTGACAGAACAGTTGGATCAAAACACGAGACTCTGACAGCAACAAGTCTGCCCAGAAGTCAAACAGGACATACGCCACTCTTCTGCCCGATTTTTCACTTGGCACCACGAGCTCATGTTATGCATTTTACGGGCCGACGACCAGTATTCCCATATTACATTTCGAGAAGTCGAGAACTAAATTTTGTATATATTCTTCAAGAATATCTGGATTTGTACGCACAAAAATGAAGTTTTGGGAAGTTTGAAAACAAGAAAAAAAAATTAAAAGTTTTGGGGCTCGAGGGTCCAGGGATCTCCGGTGCCTCCGCGAGTGGCATTTCACAGACAAAAAACATTTCTAGAAAACTCCACCTTTCAGCTCCTTCGGCTAAATTTCTCAAGTCTATTACAATGTGGGCCAGCTCTTAATTCTTGGCACCACTCGGACTGATTGATGGGAAATCAGCAACAAATATTAAGGTTCTAGTCCCATAACTAGAAAAACCACTAAACCCAAGAAGCTTATGTATACACACCAAGGCACTTCAGTTGATGATCATGGCTGAAAATTACCTCCATTTGGATATCTTTGATGCCACTTTTTATCCACAGTGCTCCCCGGTGAGCACATATTCCCTCCAAACTAACTTTGCGGTTTCTGAATTATTGAAGTTCAATGGGTGCTTGGCCTAGGAAAACCCAGCTTTTTCTTCATTACCTGATGCTTATATGTCTCAAAATTAGAACTCCATGGCGAATGACGACGACGTTAACCTTAATGGGAGCAACAACTCTTTTCCTGAAAGTTATACTAATAGTAAGCAAGTCATTCATAACCAAGTTCCAACTTCTAAATCATCAAACACACTACGAGCTTACGACATATCAAACTACACATGTTTGTATATTATTTTCATGCATTGTCGTGCATATGCGGTGGTTCCGACAAGGGCTGAGCAGAGTACTCGTTCCCCCTTTATAGACGATTTTTAACATTTTCTTTTTTGGTGATAATACATGCTATGGTTCACATAATAGCTCATATTGCCCTCTCTTCAATATTTCAGATTTGATGCCAGATGCCTTGAATGTGATATCAGGAGAAAGTGACGAACAGAAGAAAGTAATGAGATAAAAGATAGCTTTTAAGACCAAGTCAGATATTGAGATACTGGATGATGGTTTCAAGTGGAGGAAGTATGGGAAAAAGATGGTGAAAAATAGCCCCAATCCAAGGTTCCACATTACTTTATAATGCATAATTTCTTCTACAATACTAACTTCTATTACATGAGCAACTCAGTCTCGTTCAAACTCAGAGCCTCGGTTCAGATAAACCAATTGGTTGTATCACTGAGCTGATGAACGGACCAATTCTACAATATTTACTATACCGCAGTTTGTGTCAATCCAAGACACGGCTTTTAATTCTTTATCAAATAACCTCAAAATTTACACAACTGACCATAAAATGTAATCAACAGGAACTATTACAGGTGCGCAGTTGCAGGATGCCCAGTAAAAAAGAGAGTTGACAGGGATAAAGAGGATTCGCAATATGTCATAACGACCTACGAGGGAGTCCACAATCGTCAGGGACATCCTCAGCTTTGATTTCAGTAATTGAGATTCCATACAAATGCTATCACTATTGTTGGATTTTCTATACCTTTTCAAGAAATAGAGAATGCAAGTGTACGTACCTTGAAGAATTTATCAGTAGTTTAAATTGACAGATTCCGGAGCTTTTGGTGGGATGCTCAACTGTTGCAAGATAAAATGAATATATTGAACAAATTCACAGCTGGTGATTTGTTGCTAATATAGGACACCATTCTCAAAAGCATTGGAAATATGGTATCATAGAATTACCAAGAAAAGCAGATCTTATATTTAAGATTAACATATGGTTCACAGGCTTCAGAGTCCATTATCAGCTACAAAAGGAAATATGTTGTTTTGTTATTGATCATTTAATCTATGCTTTAAATATATATCACAGCAAATTTATCTCCTTCATTGTTCGAGGCAAAAATTGCATTCAATCTAAGTTTTACGAAATAAAGCTATACAGTGAATCTATAAAACTTTCAAATGTAACTCTGTGGTATTCAAAACAATAGCATTACCCTGTCATCCATGTCAAAGAGAGGTTCTGGTTTGGACCCCAGAGGAGTTATAACATATAATTTAACCAAAAGGAAAGCTGATACGATCAAATATTTATAGTTTTTTTCCGCAAGCTGTAAGATTTTTATGGGAATATAATATCAGGATTTCTTTTGTACACATTTAGCCCAACTATCTCGTCCCATGCAGCTGCTTCACCTTGTGTATCTGAGGATATGCTCCAAAGGACATTCGTAGGCCATGGCGTTCTCATTATTCTTGAAGAAGATTGTATAATTGCCTTAGATTTGCAAATATGATTCTTGTTGGTTCGACCCAAGCCACTAGAGAGCAACCATCGGGATCCAGATTGCTGTTGTTTATCAGTTCCCCAAAGCTCTTTACCAAGTGAAGTACTTAGGCCAGTAACATGGACTTCCGAGAATTTAAATTGCGGAATACCCTTTTCAAAGATCCAACTTTTTTGTTTGGAGCCAACAATTGCTTCAACCAATCTTTCGTCCAAACCATCCTTTTCATCGTTTAAAATTTTCCCTGATGTGCAGGGCATTTTAGGGGAGGGAATTCTCTGGACTTCAATCATTGCAAGCATTGAGGAACCAACCCTTTCATTATCACGCAAGGGATCTCTAAGCTGCACTTTTAAACCCATTATAAAATTTTTATTTGAAGTACCATAATCCCGTACACTGCTCAATTCTAAAGACCCAGTGCAATGAGCTGCAAGAAGTTTCAAACCATTTTCATCAGCTCCACCGTCGATGTCAAAACCTTCACTGTCTAACCTCACCCAATCTTCCAATGACAAAGAGTATTTGACTAACTCATCATCATCAAGGAGCCGCAAACCTGATGTCCTTTCAGAACCAAAGTTCGCACAAACTTCAGTAGCCTTATCCGGATCAGAACTCCCGACAAACTGGATCCCAACTTTCGAAGGTGATTCTTGATCTGTTAGACCAGACTGAATCCTGAGCCCTTCAATTAAAAGACCTTCAAAATTGGTTATAGCCGCAGGAACGATATTTTCAAAAGATACACAATCTGAATCGATCTCGTCCAAATCCAATCTGTAATTTTCAGAAAAAAAGAAGGCAAAACAAAACAAATTGTTTAGAATTAGTTAGTAGAGTTTGATGGCAACTTCATGACACTATATTCAAGAATTCACAGACCTCATAAAAACCTCTGATATTGATTCAGCCTCTGGCATCACTTGTTGTACCATCTTCCCCGTGATATCTTCCAAAGGCATCAATTTATCTGCTTGAATAGACATCTTTTCAACTCCCACAGATGCCCAACACTGAAGTATTTCCATGACAGCGAGCCCCATTGCTTTGGGAAACACAACTGGAGCAGAAACTTGCACGATTAATCTAGCCCCATTATTTGCATTTCTGAAAAGTAAAGGATTCATTGACCGTAAGAAACCACCACCCTTTATCTGAATGATTGGACCAAGGCATTCTTGAAGAGAAGGCAACTTCAAAGGTCCTGCTGGGGGCACATAGACTGGGCTTCCAAACCCACCAGAGCTAGAGCATGGAGAATTCTGAAAATCCTTCTCATTCAAACCCCATTCCTGCATTAAAGCTACCGTTTCCAAATTTTCAACTACTTTAGCATTTTTTTTACTCATTGAGTGGGTAATACCACCTAGATACTGTTCATCAGCTAAAATAGCTGGGGACAAACCAAAATCGTCTGCATGTGGCATTCTCCGATAGCCATCGGGTGTATGACAAAAAAAATCCTGCTCTGCCATCACAACAGTATCAAAAGAGTCGTTTTCCCTTGGAAGGGAGTCCTCCTCAAACTGTTTCAATAGTTGATCTCTGGGAGACTCAAGATAGCTATCAAAGCCTATGTCATCTGTACTCTGCCGGCACAACATGTTAAGAAAATCGTTTTCTATAGATTCTGCAACATTATCCAAGCTAAGAGATTCATGAAACTTACTATATTTATTGCAATAATGGATTTTCTCGGATGTTTCTTGCTCATAACAATTGTTTATATCTTGTGATGATTCCAAATCTGCTGATCTAGATGCCATCATGTCAGAGAAAACTAAATCGAGTTCTTCATCATATGGTTCTTTAGTGGACATGCTATTTTCTTTGGCTTTAGTCTCATCAATAATGTCATGGTCATCGCTACCAAGATTCAGATTACATTCAATGTCCTCATCAAATACTGTCTCTTCCCAGTCAAAAATGTCAGCAACATTAATAATTTCAATTAGAGAACTGTCCATTCTTTGACTACCATGCCGTTCTAGCTTCACCTGATTCATCATGGAGCTTTCTAAATCTTGCTCAATTATGGAAAACATGCTACTGTCAACCTCATGTCCAATATTACCACCAGCAGACTCAATAGAGGGTGCAGCCTTAGGTTTTAGGGACTGCAAAGACTCATGACCGTAATCAAACTCTAGAACATCACACATCTTTTCCTGGTCAATCTTTTGGTACAACAAAGAAACTGAATGTGCGAGTTCTGATCCTCTGCTTGGGAGGTCATCTAGAAATTTCAGTTCTAGTGACTGGGACCGACGATGTGACCGTTTACTTGAACCTGTAGGGATGGTACTATGGTAATTTATCTGGCTTCTTTGATGACTATTTCCGAAATCAGTAATATAATTTGCCGTTGCTGGTCCACGTTCGTTCTCAGCATTAGGAACTTTCACATAATTACCTGACTCAATGGAATTACTATTCATCATGAAAAATCCAAAACTAACATTCAACATTGCACCTTTTGCTACGCCTGTGAGTTTAAAGCTAGTAGTCCACTTCCCTGAGCCCCCCTCTTCAGTTTCTAACTCCTCCAAAGTCATTGGGAGCAACCTTGTTAGGTCAATCCAGTGCTTCCCAATGTCCAGTGTTGTAGCCCCTATCACTGAGGTATGAAGCAAGAAGACTTTGGGTTCATAGTTTGCTGAATTACGAGCCCTGTTTCTACTACAATTAATAGTACACCAGTCCATGAGAGTATCTTCGAATTCGGCCATTCCCAAATATGCACGGGAAGGGTGAGTTTTCAACATCTTGCCCTTCCGACTCCAAGTCACACACAGATTAAGGCTGTTAAAATTCGAAGGCAACCCTTCAACAGCGTGCACTTGGAGAAAGAAACAACAATTAAACGTATGATTACGGTTGTGGGTCAGAGCCTTTAAAGGCTTCCAATTCCATATTGATAATTTCTTGTCCTTTTGCGGCGAATCATGAATCTTGAATTTATTTCTTGATTCTGAAAAGCCGTATTTAGGGACCACATTAATACGGTGATCAGAAGTTGGATTCAATGCCTTATGCTGGTTTCCATGCAAATAAAGGGCGTGGCTGATTTCTTCAATATCATGCAGAAAAAGCCCACCGTCCAAATCTTCTCCACCTGTCTTCGCGAATTTGAGTTCTGATGACATATCCTGTAAAACTCTAAACATGACTGACCATATTCAACTGCTAATAATGGTAATAACAGTGGCTAAAACACCCATCAGAATCGCAAAAGAAAACAATTCAGCACTCTAAGTGTGGTAGTAGCTAAATCAGAATTCAGTTAAAGTGACCATGTCTTATGTTCCTTGTTTTTGGATACTTAGCTTTCCCCATTCATCACCTGCACTGTATCAAAGATTCAATAAAGATAAATTTCTTACTCATTACATAATTTCTACTTCATTTCATTCACATTAATAATCAGATCGATTCTGGTAGTCCTTAGAAATGAAAAGATCCAAGTGGGTATCAAACATTCACTACTTTGCTCCAACTTCACCAAATGTTTTAACACGGAAAAAGTAAATAAATTTAAATTAAATCAAACATAGAAAATCCCAGATGTAAAACATAAAACACAATAACACCGATGCACAACTAGAGCCCATTAAAGAAGCTACTGAATCAAATCGATCACGTAAAATCCAATTGACATACAATCTTGGGACTTACAGCAATCTTTGACTCGGTCCCCCAAGGAAGAGAAGAGATGTTTACTGCTGAGACCATGTATATTTTTCTTTTCAATTTTACTTTTCTTATCTGACTGGTTAGAATTCCTCGGCGCTATGGCTCGTTCGTTCGGTTGTTTGCTTCGACACCCAAAACAAGTCGGCAACCAGCCAACCACCTTCTCCTTTGAATTTTTTTTATTTTTTTCCACCAATAAAGACGGCGGCTCCTATCTGCACGTTTTTCATCTATTTATATATTTATAATTAATTATATTGTTAAAATTAAATAAGATATTTATATGATAATTATATTATAATTTTTTTCAATAAACTAACTGTTTAACGTGCAACAATTGTTTTAGCAATAAAAAATATTAAAATAAACAAAATAATTCATATGAGATTATCTCATGTTATCTCATCATATCCATGAAAATATATTATTTTGAATCTCAAAAATATTATTTTTTATTCTATATATAGAACGGATCGACCACTCTCACAAATATAAATAAAATCCATAAGATCGTCTCACAAGAGATTTATACTAAATAAAAACTCAAATACAGAATTTGATTGGAAAAATTACTTATACATAACTACATTTCATACGGAATTTACGATAATAATCGTTAATCAAAACTAGTTAACTGTTTTTCTTCCACTAATAATATTTTTGAATATTTATTCTTCAATATTTTTTTTCCTATTTTTTAAAAAATATATCTCTTGTGAGATGATCTCACGAATTTCTATCTGTGAGACGGGTCAACCCTATCGATATTCACGATAAAAAGTAATGCTCTTAGCATAAAAATTAATATTTTTCATAAATTATCCAAATAAGATATACGTCACACAAAATACGAACCGTGAGACTGTCTCATACAAGTTTTTGTCCTATAGCAAGTTATGCGAGCTCCGAATTAATTGTTAGTTATAATTTTCTGGCTAAGTTACAAAACTAGCAAAATAATCAAGAAATTGAAAGAAAATTCATGAACAATAGCAAAATTAAATGTGCTATATAAATTGAGATCATCTTATTTTACCACTAGAATTGAAAATATGCTAAAAATTAAGGGAATTAAGATTATGAACTTGATTTTGGGTCCGAAAAATCCCAATTTGAGCAAAAGAGGGTGAAAAGAACCGAAGTTCTGCTTTTCACCTTCTTCAACCCTTTCTTCTAAATTCAATCTTACTGGCAGATATCCATAAAATTGGTAAATTCCTTTTCTACTTGCATTTGAGGGGTTTGATGTTTTGTCTGAGGTGCATCTAAAGCTTGTAAAATTCGTATTTGCTTTATGGTTTACTGTGAGATTCTTGTTGATTCAATGGCTTGGTGAATTGAGTTTTTGTGGTGTAATCTTTCTTAACCATGGTTCAAACGATTGATGATATAATTGGTTAGGGCTTAGTTGTTGTTTCTCTTCATGCTTCCTTGCCTTTTATTCTTCATGTAATATGTCATCTTTTCATGATTAAATCTCCTTGAATTCATGAATTGATGTGGGCCTTATCACTCTTTGGTTTGGAACTCTTCAATTGACTTGAATAAACAATTTACCCTCGATCAGTATTTAGAATTTCGAGGGACTTGAATTCATTATCTAGGAACCAAAATCTATGATTTAAATTTATCCATGCATGGTTGGTGATTCTTCATTCCTTGTTTGTCTCCACTACGGTAATCCTTTGAGCACAGACTATCATGCTTGCGACCATTGTCTGAATTTTTTTTATATATTTGCTTTTATATTGCATGCAGAAATGGCCAATTTTCTGAATCTCAAACTATGACTCAACCTCTACCATTACTTGTCAGAACACACATCGTTAGCTCGAAGTTTTCTACTGCTCAACTCGTTCATGAGGTTCAAGATCTTGGCGGCAAATTGATTAAGCAAAAAGAGAACATCCAAAAGTAGACAACTGACTTGGAAACATCGAAATATACATATCTTAGAATGCACTAGAGCTTTCTCGATATTTTGATAATGAGATGTAAATGATGGATCTCTCTTGCTTATTCCGACAAATGTTTTTAATGATCATATCCAATGTGTTGTTGTTACTTGCTCCATTTTATCTGTCATTTACTTGTGTTGGTTCCATGGTTTGGCGAGTAATTCACTTGACTTGTGATGACTGCAAGCGAACAAAACACTTGCTTTTATTCTGGGATGAGCTTGTTATTTTTTTTATTAATATTTGTGATGTGCATAAGATCGAATATAATATTTATAGGGGAAACTTTGTCAAATTTGTTTTGGGAAAAATGGACAAATGCCAAGTTTTACACGATATATTTCACAACCAACATATTTATCCTCAAATTTTAACCACAACAAAATGTCGATGATATCTTCAAGCTAATACAGTATCATCAGTTGTAAGTTATGACATTCAAACCAAATTTCAAAAGCTATAGTGCATCCAATCCATCACCACCTCAATCAAACACAATAAATTCAGTCGTAAAACACACAAACCAAAAGGTTTAAGCCCATAATTTGGCCACAATATCATTTTCACATGAAAGTGACTAAACAAACATACTTATAAACATTTTTTTCACATAAAAAATGTTCTAATGGCTACTTTGTAGCGCACTTATCTAAGTCATTACTAAATAGACCAGTAAGCATGCATAATTAAAATTTTATAACAATTAAACAACGAAAACCAAATAACATAATAATTTTACAAACCAAACAAAAACAAAATAGTAATCTCAAACTTAATCGTTAACATGACCAAATCGAAACCATAATCATACACGAGAATAAGAGAAACCAAATAAAACCTTCACCGGACCACCAAAAAACCAACTACACTATCCACTGTCTTGGCTGTCCGAACCCACCAACCTAAAACCAGCCTTGTGAAATGGAATGTGCAAGATGAAAACAAGGACATGAACGACAATCATCAGAATTTATGAGTTTACAAACTGATATGATGCATTTAAAATATGCTCGGATATCAAGGATTAAGTCAATAATCTCATGCTCAGTGTAGATGAAACGTCCACTCATTTTAAAATTCTACTGAAATATTTTTTTTAAAAGATACGAGTGAAAATACACACATCGACATTTAAATAAGTTAGACATACATTTTAAAATGTCATCCAACCTCTGAATAAAAATAACTGCAGTCAACTAAATCATAAAATGAAATCAATCTCCTAGTCTATTGATTTAAAAGAGAGACTCGAACAGATAACAAAAGTCTGATAAATCAACAACATATAACAGGATTCAAAAACATTTAACCATATTGCTTAAACTCATGTCTCATAAACGTATTATGCGGAAGAAATGCAAGGTCCTCGGGTTTTCACGTGCACCCGCAGCTCAGCTTACTCAATCTTAAATGCCTCTAGTCTCCTAAATCGTATGGTCACCTGCATCAATCACACTTAGTGAGTCTAAAGACACAACTCACCTGAACCGTTATAACAAGTACATATACATATCATGCAGCAGTGAAAAGTACAATAATTAAAATATCTTTTATGATCTTAAAAGCATGAACTTAAACATATTGTGTCAAAGCATAACATGTCAAAACATGTCTCAACATATCATCATATACGTGTTCATTTTATTTAATTGAATTCAGTTCATTAGTTGTGACTTTCGTATCATCTCTATCGTATCAGCTATATTCGATGGATCCATCTACGTATAACCGTGGTACCTGACGGCGGCGACATCATCGACAGTATTACCCATCCACTGAGCCTTGACCTTACATGTCATCGTATTATCGTATTCGTATTAGTCACAACTAACTCTCATCCTTCAAAAAACATATCATCCTATTCATCGCTTATAAAAATCATGCATATACGTAAATTTCTTTAAAATCAAGCATGCAATGTATTATTCATATATACATAAAGAGTCATGATCGATATAACATATACATTTAAAACATTCAAATTGTGATAAGGGCGCTGCCAGGACTGCTTACTCAACCCGGGTGCAAAATGATCATTTTGCCCCTGGAAACCCTAATTTACTGTTTTACCCCTGGACCTCAAGAATTCGACCCGAAGCCAACCATGCACCGTAAAACACTTCAAAACATATTTATAATCGTTTCTTAGACGTAAACTCGAGCTCGTTTTGTGAGAACCCAAATTTAATTATTCAATATTCGACAAGAATTAGAAATAATTAATTTAAAGTGATAAATTAAAACAATTAAGTCAAATAAATTTAATTGTGTGTTAAGAATATGTACTAGAAAATATCGAAATTTTAGAAGATAATAAAATACATATCGGAGTTTTATAGCTCCGGAGTGTAATACTTGAACCGGGTCACATTCTAGCAATTGGGCTAAATCATTCGATACATGTATATATATATATATACATGTTATGTGAGAAGGAAGCCCATTTTCCCCTAAGCCCAATTTATTTCCTCCTCAAGCTTCTCGCCTCTTCACCTTGCATCCATTATCTTTTCATCGTGAGAAGCCTCTCGCCGCCATTGCTGCCAGTTAGCAGGTCGTGGAGTTCGCGCAAGTAAGTCCAGTAGTTCCTCGGCTCTCCTTGCCCATAATCATTGTCAAAAAGCTTGTTCCTACTGCTACCATGTTTCTGTCGAGCTGTTGCTTCGTTTTCCAGCTTCTTGCTAACCATTTTTCTTGGTTCCTTAGAGTGTGTAAAGGCCGATTCTAGCTTCATCTCAATTCATATGAAGCTTTTGAAGGTAATCCCTAAGCCTAGGTTTTCAAAGGATCAGATTCAAGACTTGCTAGGTAAGGGTTCATTCTCCCAAGCTTTTCTCCATGGGCGCACCGATACTGTTTGTCAAGAAGAAAGATGGCAGCATGCGGCTCTGCATTGATTACAAAGAGCTGAACACAGTCACGATCAAGAACAATTATCCACTGCCCAGGATCGATGATCTATTTGATCAGCTTAAAGGAGCATCAATATTCTCGAAGATATATCTCCAATTAGGATACCACCATTTGAAGGTGAGAAAGTCTGACATGCATAAGACGACATTCAGGACGCGTTATGGGAACTATGAGTTTATGGTGATTCCATTAAAATTGACGAACGCACCAGAGATCTTCATGGATATCATGAATCGCATGTTCCAGCCGTATTTGGATCAGTTCGTCATAGTTTTCATAAACGACATTCTGATCTATTCAAAGAGCGAAGAGGAGCACAATCAGCATCTGAGGACAGTACTGAAAGACTTTATAGGATAGACGGTTGTGTGCCAAGTTCAGTAAGTGCAAAATTCTGGCTAGACAGAGTGGCATTCGTGGACCACATTATATCCCGAGATGGAGTGGAGGTCGATCATAGCAAGGTTGAGGCAATCTGAGATAGGCCAGCTCCTAATAGTGTGACAAAGATCCTTAGTTTCTTGGGTCTAGCTGGCTACTACCAGAAGTTCATTCAGGGCTTTTCTTCTATTGCGATGCCTATGATCGCCCTGACAAAGAAAATTTCCAAATTGCAGTGGTATTTGCCCTGAAGATATGGAGGCATTATCTGAATGGAAGAAGTGCAGGATTTTCACTGATCACAAGAACCTGAAGTACTTCTTCACACAGAAAGAGCTGAACATGAGATAGCGGAGGTGGCTAGAGCTAGTGAAGGATTATGACTGCGACATTAGCTACCATCCGGGGTAAGGCTAATGTAGTTGCAGATGCCCTGAGCAGGAAGAATGCAGTGATCACTCAGTTGTCGGTACAGAGGCCGTTGAAGGTAAGAGATTCAACGGTTTGATCTTGCAGTTTATGCCAGGGACGGTGCCCCTAGTCTTTCTACCCTGACAGTGTAGTCGACAGTGAGGATCATGATCCGAGAAGGGCAGACTTCTGGGAACAGTTAATGAAGTGGAGACAGAGGGATGAGTCTAAGGACCGGAGGTTGTATACAGATGTGGACGGCATAGTCAGATATCATGATTGATTGTGGGTTCCTAGCAGTGATTCCCTGAGAGCAGATATCTTGAGTGAGACCCAGAGCACCACGTACTCCATCCATACAGGGAGAACAAGTCTCTTTATTGGTGGCTGGGCATGAAGCGGGATATTCTGTGTTTTGTCTCTGAGTGTTTGACATGTCAGCAGGTTAATACCGAGCATCAGAGACCTGCAGGGAAGCTGAGATCACTCCCTATTCTCGAGTGAAAATGTGAGAACATTACTATGGACTTTGTGACGGGACTATCGAGGACTACTAGTGGATATAATGTCATTTGAGTGATAGTTGATCGGCTAACCAAGTCAGCACACTTTTTACCGATCAGAAAGACTTTCAATATGACTCAGTACGCAGAGCTGTATATCAAAGAGATAGTCAGACTATATGAGATTCTAGTGTCCATCGTGTCAGATAGGGATCCGAGATTCACGTTTGCATTCTGGAAGAGTCTGCATCAGCATTGTGTATTAAGCTGATATTCAGTACTGACTTCCATCCTCAGACCGACAGACAGTCAGAGATGGTGAGTCAGATCTTGGAGGACCTAATCAGAGATTGCATGATCGACTTCCAGGGCAGCTGGGAGCCGAAGCTACCTCTTGTGAAGTTCACATACAACAACAGTTATCAGGCATCCATTGGCATGGCTCCATATGAGGCAATGAACGGGTGGAAGTGTAGGTCTTCAGTGTATTGGGACGAGGTAGGAGAGAGGGAAGAGTTGGGACAAGATATTGTCAGTCAGACTGCAGAATTAGTGGTCAAGATTCGGCACATGATGAGAACCGCGCAGAGCCGACAGAAGAGTTATGCATATCAGCGGCGCAGGGATCTTGAGTTTGCAGTAGAGGATCATGTATTCATGAAAGTCGCACCGATGAAGGGTGTGATGAGATTCTGGAAGAAGGGCAAGCTCAGTCCTAGATTCATCAGACCGTTCAAGATCCTAGAGAGAGTTGGACGCTCGCATACAAAGTTGCATTACCGCCGAATCTGGTGGGAGTTCATAATGTGTTTCATGTCTCTATGCTGCGGAAGTACATGTCGAATCCTTCACATCTGCTGAACTATGAACCACTGCAGTTGACGCCGAACCTGACTTTCGAGGAGAGACTCACTCAGATTTTGGATACACATGAGAGGAAGCTCCAGAACAAGGTGATCCACATGGTCAAAGTCAAGTGGCTAAATCATTCCGAGGACTGAGACTACTTGGGAGAATGAGACTGAGATGAGGAGTCGCTACCTTGGAATTATTCGGTATGTTTTAAATTTTGAGGATGAAATTCTGTTTAAGGGGGGAGAATTGTAAGGTCTAGAAAATTCGAACTACGTAACATGATTGCATGCAATCTAGGATTTTATTTAAAATATGTGTTTAATGGTTTTTATACATTTAATGCATGATTTTTGCAAGGTTAGGTGTTTATTTCATTGTTTGTTAAAGTTTCATGCATTAGGGTTTTAAGTTGTACTTCGCAATCGAACGAGTAACGGAGACCGGGATAATCAGGAAAAATATTTTTATTGAATAAGTAATTTTAATTATTTGATATGAGGTGTTTTTAAGTGTGATTTTCGAACTTAGGCCTTAGTTGGGTATTTTTACTCGCCAGGTCATATATTTTTGCCGGTATGCAAAATTTAGCAAGTCGATGGACGTTTTGAGGGCTCAGACAATATTTTCAAAAACGTACCTAAATGAAGTATTTTTCGGGAGTATTATTGGGCTTGATGAGTTTATTTTAGTACTTAATGGGCTCAAAACCCTTTTAACCCTTTAAATTTTAATTAAGAACCCATTAGTGTGTTATATTTTGATTTAAACACATCATTAAACAAACCTTAAACCTATTCTAAACCTAGCAGCCGTCCCCTCCCTTCCCAACAACAGCCTCCTCTTATATTTTTAGCAGCAAAACCATAGCTTTCAAAGAAAATCTTCCCCCGCCTTTCTGGTGCGCGTTCTATGCAAGAACCTTCGAGTTTTCGAGCACACAAATGTTAAGGCACGCCATGTATCTCTTTTTCTCATCATTTACACCATTTATATGCTGATTTATATGTATTTGAATGAATAATTCATTGGCCTATCATATAGTATCATTTGTGCAAATATTTGACATGAAATATGCATCTTTTGACTCATAACTCACGTTTTTCTTGATTATGATGCAAGGGGCTGATATGGATGGTGGTTAGAGGGTTGTTCATGTCAAAGAAATAGGTTTCAAGGGGCTAGAGTCGGCTGAGGGTGAGATATTGAGGGCTGATCGGTACTTTGTGTTTGGTTGGTTTGGGTATGGTTAGATCAAGGGATTTGGGGTGTGCAACCATGTGTGTTTCGATTCCAGCTAGGAATCTGACCCTCTTGGGTCTTGACAAGGCTGGGAGAGGGCCGTGAGCAGCTGGTCGTGGTCCATAAGCTGATCGAAGGAGTTAGGTGGAAAGGAGGCTCGGTTGGTTCGATAATAGGGGCAATCGGGTTGTTGCACATGTCCACGATCATGGGGGCTAAGGGCGTAGTTAGGTCGGTTCAGGAAGGGGCCCACAGCTTGGTCATGGTCCTAGGGTGGTCTAGTTTGGGGCTGGTCCAGTGTAGAGTTGAGCTGGGGTCGAATATTTAGACCCAATGTGCAATAGGGTTTCGGCCTTAAGTATTATAAAGTCGCGGTTTAAGTTGGGAAAATTTGGTTAGGTAAATTTTGTTTATGTTATCATGAATATGACT
Organism: Primulina tabacum; assembly: GCF_025594145.1. NCBI lineage: Eukaryota > Viridiplantae > Streptophyta > Magnoliopsida > Lamiales > Gesneriaceae > Primulina > Primulina tabacum. Next base: position 29,056,489 of record NC_134563.1, read on the forward strand.
TTTTAAGTAATTATGAAAAATACGATGCATGCTTGATTTCAAGGAAAATTACGTGTATGCATGATTTTGATAAGTGATGAATATGATGACATGTTTAGAAGGATAGGAGTTGGTTGTGACTAATACGAATATGTATACGATGACATGTAAGGCCAAAGCTCAGTGGATGGGTAATATTGTCGTCGATGTCCCCGCTGCTGGTACCATGGTTATAAGTAGATGGATCCATCGAATAGAGCTGATACGATAGAGCTGATACGAAAGTCACAACTAATGAACTGAATTTAATTAAAGAAAACGAACATGTATATGATGATATGTTGAGACATGTTTTGACACGTTATGACTTATTACGTGTATGTTTACGTTTTTAAGATCGTGAAATATATGTTGATTACAGTACTTTTCACTGTTGCATGTTATGTATATGTACTCGTTATAACTTTACAGGTGTGTTGAGTCTTTAGACTCACTAGTTGTGAATAATGCATGTGAACATATTGATTAGGAGATTCGAGGTACCGAAGACTGAGTAGGCAGAGTTGGTTGTGTGCACACGAACCCGAGGACTATATTTTCCGCACATTATGTTTGAGTTTGGAGTGGATGGATATTTCATAATCATTCTTTTTATTATGTTGATGGTTATCAGGAATTTCACACATTTCTTATTTGTTTTATTTTAAAACGAATGTCGAGAGTTGATGAATTGTCTATTTTTAAATTGCAGTATTTTCATCTGTTAGTGAATACTTTTATTTTAAAATGTTAAGTTTTCAGACACTATTGCGTGCATGCATAAAGATATAATTTTCGAAAATGAGCCTACAAAAAAAATTATAGTAGTATTTAAGTAGTAGACGTTTTACATAAAGTGCCTCATAATGAGCCATTTCTATAGATGATTGGTAACTATTGTTATAAGCGAACTCCACTAGAGGTAACTTCGGTTCCCAACTTCCTTGAAAATCAATCACACAAGCTTGGATTATATCCACCAAAATTTGAATCATCCTTTGCGATTGACCATCGGTTTGAGGATAGAATGTTGTACTGAATAACAACTTTGTACTCATCACTGCATGTAGAATCTTCCAGAAAGATGATGTATGGACACTAGAATCCCATGCAGTTGGAATATCTCTCGAATATATAGCTATGCATATTATGTCATAGTCAACATCGTCTTGATAGGTAAAAAGTGAGCTGATTTCGTAAGACGATCAACTATCACTCAAATGACATTGAAACTTCTGTTAGTCCTTGGCAATCCCACAACAAAATCCTTAGTAATATTTTCCCATTTTCACTAGAGAATAGGAAGTGGCTTAAGTTTTTCGGCTGGCTTATGATGCTCAGCCTTAACTTGCTGGCATGTCAAACACTTGGACACAAAACGTAAGATGTCTCGTTTCAAGCCCAGCCACCAATACAACAACTGTAGATCCTTGTAAATCTTCGTACTTCTTGGATGAATGGAGTACGGGGTATTGTGAGCTTCCTTCATAATAACTTCTCGTAGTGAATCGCCACTAGGAACCCATAGTCGATCTCGATATCGAACTATGTCATCTTCCTCAAAATACAGCTTCCGACCCTTAGCTTCATCTCTCAGTCTCCATTTTTGTAATTTCTCATCAGAAGACTAACCTTCTTGAATTATATCCCTCAGAGTTGACTGAACTGTCATAGTAGCAAGATTGGGGGCCTTGCCCCTAACATATACTGCAAGCTCTAGGCCATGAGTCGGATAATTCTTCTGATGAACCTTCAACTGTCTAGACACATAAGCTATAACTCAGTCATTTGAATCATAACTATGCCCAAACCAAGTTTCGTAGTGTTCGTATAAAGAACATACTCTCCTTGCCTCGATGACATCGACAGAATTGGCGCTGAAGTCAAGGCTTGCTTCAGCTTCTCAAAAACCTCCTGGCATTCGGATCCCAAATAAATTTTTCATTCTTTGTTAGGATTGGTTATAAGGGTCGAAGTGTTTAGAAGAGGGGTTGAATTAACACTTAAATATTTTTGACTCTTTTTCGATAAAGGTGAAACAGTTTAGTAATAAATTGAGTTCAAGATTCTTGTTGTCGATGTCAATCAGTTAACTAGTATAAGTGCGGAAATAAATTGACTGACAGATTGAATACTCAAAGAATTTCTGAAATAAAGAATATAAAAGATTTTACGGATGTTCAGAGACTTCAAATGCTCATACGTCACGCCATTCTATCACAAGGATATGATTTTCACTAAAAAACTTTGATTGATCACAGAAACAGTAATAACCCATTTCAATTTGGTCCTAACACTGCCAAACTGAAACTCTTAGTATCTTTACAATTTATCAGTATACAACTGATTTTCTTATCTCAGAACAACTGATCTTATGAGATCGAATACAATAATGTAATGTGCTAGTGTTTTTGCTCATATGATAGCCTGAAAGCTATGAATACTTATATGAGTTTTTCATTCTGAATATCGTAGCTGAACTTGTAAGCTTGAATTCAAAAATTACTCATAAGTATTTTTTGCAAAATCCTCTTTCTCAGCTGAACTTCACGGCTATTTATAGGCTTTTCTTCCAACGGTAACATGGAATGCTTTTAGATGACTTGTATCCGTTGATTTGTCCTTTTTGAATGTGTCAACATTCTTCTGACAATAGTACATTGTGGCATTCTAATTTGCGGCGCTCCCACTACGAGTTACAGTATGCTTTTGTACCAATTGTCAGTTGTTGGCTACACTCTTGACTGATGACGTGTTAAACTGATTATTAGTTGACTATATAGCCGATCAGTTGAGTTGTCTATATAACTGAACAGTCTTAAATGATAGTTCAGTTATCTATACAGATTCAATTAGCTACGATTAATTTGATTGCCTTCGATTATTTAGCGCATTAATTATCAGTTCGGGCAACTCTAGTTTAAGATCAAATTAATTCAGTTGAGTCGATCAGTTCTGCAATCTTCAAAAGCTTTAATTGTCAAACTCCAAAATTCTAATTCCAACATTCTTCTTCGCACGCTGTCAGGGGTACCGCAATAGATGAGAATCCTTGAATGAACTTCCGATAGTAGTCAGTTAGATCTAAGAAACTACGGATCTCGGTTACGCTATTTGGTACTTGCCATTATTTAATTGCCTCGACTTTTCTTGGATCAACCTCAACTCCATCTCTAGAAATAATGTGGCCTAAGAACATCACTCTCTCGAGCCAAAACTCGAACTTGCTGAACTTAGCGAATAACTTTCTATCTTGCAATATTTATAGTGTCGTTCTTAAGTGCTGTTTATGCTCCTCTCGGCTCTTTGAGTAAATCAGAATGTCATCAATGAAGACTATGA